>NW_016826182.1:170394-194488 GCF_001698545.2 Rhinopithecus bieti
GATTGCATTGGGAGTTATACCTGATATAAATGACGAATTGATGGGTGCTGACGAGTTGATGGGTGCAGCACACCAACATGGCACAAGTATACATATGTAACAAACCTGCACGTTATGCACATGTACCCTAGAACTTAAAGTATAATAATAAAAAAAATTTAAAAAAAGAAACTCTGATTAAAATACTTTATATGATGCTAAAAAAAAAAAAAAAGAAGTATGTCACTATGAACTTTCCATTTCAGAACTACTATCTAGAAAACAGAGATAAAAACTCTGATTATAAGAAACTATGATAGCCAAATAAAATAAAATGTGTTTTTCTTATAACAGATGGTTTATGTCCTGTTAATGTTTGCATTTAATGCTTTAGGTTTACCCATTAATAAGGAAGCAGGGATGCTTTCCACTGATATTTCTAATTCAAAAGAAAAAAGTTCTTTGTAACTCACTTTGTAGTGATATATTACACATAGGTTTGTTTAAAGGGCTGGGTTACAGTGACTTTACAACTTTATATCTAATTCCTGTTTGTGACAGATCTACAGAACAACTTGGCAGATGAATATTGGAAAAGCTTTTCTTCATCATTGTCGCCATGTAACAATTCTCTCAGAATAGTGTCTCCAACTTTTTTTCAATACTCTAAGATTGAAATGTAGTCAACTATGGCTTCCACACACAATGATTATCACACCCTTATAGTGGCAGACCCTGATGCTGGGGGTAACAGTTCCCTCAAGCTTCATGCTTCCTAGCTCTCAGGGAGCTCAGTCAGGACGTGATGATGGCACTAGCAGATAGAGGGACTGGCTCCTAAAATCAAGGCTGTGATTTGCAAGGGCCAACTGCTGCTAACTGCTGTCATCACCACCACTGCTGCTGCTTGGGACAGGGCAGCTGGAGGGCACATCTTTTTGCTCAGGATCCTTGATGACTTTTAATGTAGAGTATGGCCTGAAGTTGGAGATACTCAACTACTTATGAATAAGAAAAAAGAGTAGCATTATAAAACTGCCAAAGATACAGGGAATTCTGTGGGGGGAATTATTGTAGAAAGTTGGCTTTGATTAAAAATTTAAACAAGTATTATTTCTTTAGAAACTATCTAGATTCCCATATAGCTCTGTTGGCTGAGGGTAAAGTTATTTCAGTTTAAAAACATATTTTTGTTACATAAACTCTCAGCAATAAGTATGGGAATGTATAGAAATAATCTAATTATTGTTCAATCCTCAGTAAACAGGTAAATATTTAAACTTCACAAAGACAAAGGTGATAGGATAGTAAATATCATAAGATAAACAAATTCAAGATTTATATAAGCAAGAAACAAAAACTGAATTTTATGGATACTGAGGAATCCAAAAGAATACCAGTAGCTACTGTTCAGACATTTATATGGTTTCAGATTGAACACTATGAACACCGTAACCTTTGTTTTTAGCTTGAAAGTACTCATTTTGCGTTTATAGTAGAAATTCCTAAAACATAAGAAATTGATGTTACATGTCCATGAAAGCCTAAAATCAATTAGATTAGGCATATTTAAGTTTTGGGGAAACTGCATATATAAGCCTTTAAAATGACTACTGGGTGTGAAGCAAGATGAGATAATTTGTAAAGTTCAATCTTCGGAGCTCTCATACATTGCTAGTGGAAATGTAAAATGATACAACCACTGTGGAAAACACTTTGGCAGTTCTTTTAAAGGTTAAACAGAGTTATCATATGACCCAGCAGTTCTACTCCTAAGTATATACCTAAGAGAACAAAAAACATATGCTCACACAAAACATCTGTACATGAATGTTTATAGCACTGTTACCCATCAAATAGCAAAAAATGGAAATAACCCTAATGTTTGTCAACTGATGAATAAACAAATGTGGTATATCCATACAATAGAATATTATTTGGCCATAAAAAGGAATGAAGTACTGTTACATGCTACAAAATGGATGAATCTTGAAAACACATTAAGTGAAAGAAGTCAGATATAAAAGGTCATATATGATTCCATTTATATGAAAAGTTCAGAAATAGATAAATCCGTCAAGATAGAGAATGGATTTATGGTTGCCAGAGGACTGGAGGAAGGGAAATTGGGACTGAACTAATAGATAGGTTTCTTTTTTGAGTGACAGAAATGTTCCGGAATTAGATAGTGGTGACGGTTGTACAACATAGTGAATATACTAAAAACCAGTGAACTGTATATTTTAAAACATACAAATGGTGAATTGTATATGAATTTTATCTCAACTTTAAACAGCTCAGTTAAATATAAAAATTCCATAATTGTAAGGAAATATAAAAAAGTAATTTCAGTGATCTTCAAATATGGTCTCAAATACCTAAAATTAAATTTGGACTGCTAAGGGAAAGAGCGGGGAATACTTGTAACCAATAGATTTCTAAGGAACCATCTCTTTGTTTTCATGGTATGTTCACAGATTTTCTGAGGAAATTAGCGATAGGCAGGCTTTAAAAAAACAGCCTGCTGAGGCAAAAGCCTTAGTCACATCTTTCCATTCAGGCCTGGTAGCCCTAGGGAAGTGACTCTCCAGAGTATCTCTCTGTATGATGGTTACCTAAAGTGGCTGCCCATGTCCAGTGATGGCTTTTGTTTAGCGATCATGGTCAAGTTGAGCTGTTTAAATACCATTTCCCAGGACTTATATGCTACTCCCTGAACGACAGGAATACTCAAAGCTTTTAGAGAGAATAAACTATTGTATGGTCTCTGCCTAGGAAGCGGGCCACAGTTCACTGGAAACAGCCAGTTCAGATAAATAAAATGAAAGCAGACATTTTTGGAGATGGTCTTGAAAGCTTTCCATTAGAGAACATCAAGGGCATAGAACTAGGAAGAGCATGTATCCATGTTAGACTACTATACGTCACTTTATCCTCTATCCTTTCTGAGTAATACAAAGTATTCATCTCCTTCATTGGATAACCAAATAATTCACACAGAACACAACACACACCTCTCTCCCTGGTCACCAAGAGACATTTGACTCTTATGATACAATTAACCATAGACCATCAGAAAACAAAGTAGTGGCTTATTTACAAAGCTTTTATATTAAACTTGGGTGGAAAAGTTACATTTTAAGTATAAGCACTCTTGAGGAAACCTGATTCCCATTTCTGCACATAGGCTGCACATAAAGGAACTCAGGCCAGTTAAGCTGCTTCTCGATAGCCTTCTATATGTCTTCTCTTTGGCTGCCAGTTTTGGTCTGGACATTTCCCTGTATTTCTCAGTTTTAGGTCACCATCAGCACAGTCTGCTCTTGTGTTACAGGCTCAAGAATACTGACAGAGGTCACAGAAGACCGGGGAAGACCAAGAGCAAAGGGAAAAGGGAAGGAGTAAATGGGACAGAAGCTGAGCGATGTGTCCTATGGCTAGAAAATCTTCTCAAAATACCAGTTAAATCTTTTCAAAAAAGCTATTCTGAATACTGTGACCATGACTAAAAGCGATTCTTTACTTTCTGGTTTCTTATATTGTGGGTAACATGGAATTATGAGGAATATAAAAACAAATATGATATACCTAAATCATATCAAAATACCACATCATAAAACATAATTCTATGCAATTCATTATAGTTCTTTCTTTTTTCTTTGAGACAGAGTCTCGCTCTATCACCAGGCTGGAGTGCAGTGGCGCAATCTTGGTTTACGGCAACCTCTGACTCTCTGGTTCAAGCGGTTTTCCTGCCTCAGCCTCCCGAGTACCTAGGATTACAGGCCCCCCTTGCGCAGCTAATTTTTGTATTTTTAGTAGAGATGGGGTTTCACCATGTTGGCCAGGATGGTCTCAATCTCCTGACTTCGTGATCTACCCGCCTCAGCTTCCCAAAGTGCTCACAGGCATGAGACACTGCACTCGGTCTACTGTCCTTTCTAACTTCAAAATATCTAAATACATTAATAAGCGTTACACAGTAGAGTATATAGGTACTAAATATTTATGGAAGACTATCTTTTATTTTGAGACAGTCTCACTCTGTCGCCCAGGCTGGAGTGCAGTGGCGCCATCTCAGCTCACTGTAACCTTCGTCTCCTGGGTTTAAGTGATTCTCCTGCCTCAGCCTCCGGACTAGCTGGAACTACAGGCATGCCCCACCATGCCCGGCTAATTTTTGTATATTTAGTAGAGATGAGGTTTCACCATGTTGGCCAGGCTGGTCACAAACTCCTGACCTCAACTGATCTGCCTGCCTTGGCCTCCCAAAGTGCTGGGATTACAAAGTACAGGCGTGAGCCACTGCACCTGGCCTATACAAAACTATCTCTATATATTTACATACATTTTTATTAAAAGTCATGCATCAAAGATTGTGGAGAAAGCCTAACATCTCAATAGCACATATTTAGTTAAGAAAATCAGGTTCAACTCTATATTATTTCACTATATAGTACCTTTTACAGGAACAAAATCAGATTTAAGAGTAAAGTCTGATAAACTTCAACTAAGATGCAAAATTACAACCAAGTACTTAAGCAATAAATCTGAGCAATTATCAGGTTATTTTATTGCATTTCTAATGAGTTCTTAAAAAAAAAAAGTCAATTATCACTATTATATATGTTCTTTGTATAAGGAGTGCTTCAGAGTCTTTAATTATAACATTTATTAAATAAGAACGAGAGGACTTTTTTTTTTTTTTTTTTTTTTTTTTTTTGAGACGGAGTCTCGCTCTGTCGCCCAGACTGGAGTGCAGTGGCCGGATCTCAGCTCACTGCAAGCTCCGCCTCCCGGGTTTACGCCATTCTCCTGCCTCAGCCTCCGCAGTAGCTGGGACTACAGGCGGCCGCCACCTCGCCCGGCTAGATTTTGTATTTTTTTAGTAGAGACGGGGTTTCACCGTGTTAGCCAGGATGGTCTCAATCTCCTGACCTCGTGATCCGCCCGTCTCGGCCTCCCAAAGTGCTGGGATTACAGGCTTGAGCCACCGCGCCCGGCCTGAGAGGACATTTTTAAAGGAGTTAAAGGAACATTCATTCCTTCATAAATGTATAGTGCTTAAGCTCTGCTTTAGAAGGTCTTTCCATGTGCTCTTGGGTAACCACGTAGGGTCTGAATTCATAGTATAAATATCAATAAATGTTGCAATCACAATAGTAATTCAAGTTCCATGGAATCAGTGAGAAACCAAAATGAAGTGGGAATAGGTCATGATGTATTTTCATATGGGATGCATTTCATTGAGTGTGCAATGATCAACTGTACCAACTCTGTTTGATCAGATTTTTTTCTGAGATACGCAAATACAATTTCCATCAGTATACACTGATAAATTACATGTTATGGTCCAAATTATTATTATTGTTTGAGATAGGGTATTGCTCTGTTACCCATGCTTGAGTGCAGTGGCACAATTATGGCTCACTGCAGCCTTATCGCCTGGGCTGAAGCAATCCTCCCACCACAGCTTCTCTAGTTGCTAGGACTATAGACATATATGCCACCATGCCTGGCTAATGTTTTTATTTTTTGTAGAGACAGAGTCTTACTATGTTGCTCAGGCTGGTCTTCAACTCCTAGGCTCAAGCAATCCTTCTGCCTCAGCCTCCCAAAATGCCGGGATTATAGGCATGAACCACTGTACCTGGCACAGATTTAAAAAATGTTAATACATCTGTGAAAGAGCAATGAAAGTCACCAGGAGAAGATGGCTTGCTACCAAAACTCCTTATTTCCTTTAAGAATAAAGGTGTGAAAATTCAAGACTCAGTTTTATTTATGTTGTCCTGGACTATCACGTTTAGGTCAAAATGTTGATTTTTTTCCCCCTTTAACAAGAGTTAGACTTGTGGCATTATAGCAACATACTAATACAATTATATATAGGTGTATGTATGTATCCTCTTCTAAGAGTTCACATGAGGAATTCTGAAAATAGCTTTCATGGATTAAACAAATGCTATTATAGTAATAATAAAACTTAGCAATATTCATATATAAAGAACAGTACTACTGAACATATTATCTTATATTCATCTTAAGTAACAACTGCCATTTAGAATCTTTTGCCTAGCTATAAACACTTATAAGCAGTTTGTTTTTAAACATGAATTCCAGAAATGTCTACAAGTTGTGACTTAAAAATTCCATTGGAAATTTGAGAGTAGACGTGAAAATTTTCTGAATTATAGGATAATTATTTTTAAAAAAGACACACTCCCATGTATGCCTACAGTCAATGTTACTGGCAATAAGCTAAAAGGCTGAAAGGTAGGGTTACTTCTCCACAAATATGTGTGCGTGTGTTTCCTCCTTTCTCTTTATATGTCATGTCTCTGGGTGTCTAAAGTCTCCATATTTTTCACTGTAAGGGTACTTATCCAATGCTGGCCCCCATGCCTGCTTTTGCTTTCCCCAATGACAAAATGCCTTCTCTAAAAAGTAATTGTCAAACTGTAAAGGGGAGAAAAGGGGTGGAAATACACATTAAAGTATAATTATACTTTATAGAAGTCAATGGAGTTTTCACATGATGAATATGTATTTTAATTTTATCCCTAACTTGTACAGTAGTATTTGCAGTAAAAAGGTGACAAATGGACAAAGCTGGAGATAAAAAAGTCTATCAGTTGAGCCACAGATTTCCAGTGGGGGCAGAAATATGAAAAGCTAAAGGGGAATTTCTGAGAAAAGAGGAAATAAGAAAATAATACAGCACAGGAGACAGAAGTCTTAGAAGCTGACGATCAAAAGAATAGGGAGATTCAACTAGTGAAGATACAGAATGTGCAAATGCAGAATGAAAAGAATCTGCAAGGAAGGCCAAAAGCAAAAGTTAGAATTATCAGAAAACAAGATTTCAAAGGCAAAAACCTAGGAAACACTACCTGTCTTGGTGTCTATAGTGACCAAAGATTTTTAAAGAAGCCAAAAGGGTTTCCCCTAACTGGGGAAGATTTTAGTTGTCCAGTTGACCAATGACTAGGAGAAGGAAGGTTAGATCTAGCGGTAGGGATTACGGCATAACGAAAGAGAGGTGGGATGCAAGGTGAATGACAAAAGCAAATAGTGTTTACTGCTACAATTTCAAGATTGACTGCACTAGGCCGGATACAGTGGCTCATTATGCCTGTAATGACAGCACTTTGGGAGGTCAAGGCAGGCGGATCACAAGGTCAGGAGTTCGAGACCAGCCTGACCAACATGGTGAAACCCCAACTCTACTGGGCATGGTGGCAGGTGCCTATAATCCCAGCTACTCAGGAGGCTGAGGCAGGAGAATCACTTGAACCCGGGAGGCAGGGGTTGCAGTGAGCCGAGATTGCACCATTGCACTCCAGCCTGGGCAACAGAGCAAGACTCCATCTCAAAAATAAAAGATTGATTGCCCAATATGAAACACGCAATACACTACACTAAAATGTGTGCAATTTGTTCCGTGAATTCAATTAAGGCACTATTTTTATGGGTCACTGACTCTTGAAATAAGAGGTTCCCTACATTATATCCAAAGTTAAAGAAGTCAAACAGTGCATAAAAGGACTAGCAAAGCTTTCAGTATTTTGTGCCACATGGATGCCTCTATTAAAATCAAACACTAGAGAGGTTTACTTTTGTATGGAATAATCATATGAAATTTTAATGGTAGCCTTTATTATTTCATTTTCCATACTTTTTCAGTTCTTTGCTATATATTTTAGATAAGATGTGGCAAAATTTAATCCAAAACAGTAGGACTTAATGTGTCTTCAGTAAGCAGTGCTAATACCTTCAGTAAGTGGCTGAGAAAGCAAGATTCTGAGATTAGTGCTGAGCCTAGGCCTCTGACTTGTCAACCAAAAAAGTTACTTCTCCCTTTAGTATAATGAATTGCAGAAGTACAGTTAAACAGTTGTCTATAAGGGTTTATTAGCAGGCATATGATCTGGTGGGTGAGCAGAGATACTGATATTTCCTTTGCCAGTGACCAAAATATTTACAAATTTCATAAAATGGAAAAAACTTTCTAAAAAATTCATAAGATCAGTTCACAAATTACCAATTCAGCTGGAACACTGAATAGCAGAAATGACAAAAGATTTGTTCTTATGGTTGATAAAAAATTTATATCAGGGCATTCAAGTAAAGTTATTTTCTATGTTCTGATTTAATGAATCATGTGAGTTGTATCTGGTTGGGTGACACAGATTCTGGCTCACTGAAGCCTACCCTAATGCTTCTCAGCACAGCCTTCCTAGGGACAGTCAAGCCAGAATAACATGTCAGACTGAAGTAATATCACAGAAAGAGAAAGCAGGGCTGGAGAGGCTATGAGATTGATTCATAACACTTTTTGACCTGTGAGTGTCTGGTAAGTTTTCCATGTCCTATGGGCTTCAATGACCTCTAACAAGCACCAAGCAGCAACAGTAATGCAATAATGAATGATCCTCAAAAGAAGAATTTTACAATTCAAGCTGAAAAACCCTACACTTATTAAAGAGTTGTAACCCTATCGATAAATAGCCTTAGAAACCACTAGTGGTTTCCTAAAAGCTGAATGAGTATTAAATGTTTTATATATGCTTTTGTAGTAAGCATCTGGTTTAGTTCCTTTAAACCTGTCAGATTTTAAAATTGTACATTAATTTAAAAAACTTTTTTGATGCTAATAAAGTATGTTGAAAACAAAATAATATTAGATATGTAAAAATACAGATGTAAAATAATGAAGCCCATTCAATGTTAATACAATGGACTACTAAAAATGAAACTAAAAGACTATTCTGTATATACTCCACATGAAGATGTTTGTCTCTTTCAAAGATGATAACAGACTGGGTGTGGTGGCTCATGCCTATAATCCTAGCACTTTGGAAGGTAGAGGCAGGTGGATCTCTTGAGTCCAGGAGTTCGAGACCAGCCTGGGCAATATAGCGAGACACTGTCTCTACAAAAAATATAAAAATTAGTCAGGCATGGTGGTGCATGGCTGTAGTCCCAGCCACTAGAGAGGCTGAGGTGGGAGAATTGCTGGAGCCTGGGAGGCAGAGGTGGCAGTGAGCCGAGATCACGCCAATGCACTCCAGCCTGGGCGACAGAGCAAGACTCTGTTTCAAAAAAAAAAAAAAGAGATGATAACAAATAGTATTTTTAAAGAATAAGGTATATAGAAGAAAAGATGGTAAAAAAATAGAGAGAATAATTACATACCACTTTATATAAAAGTTGTTTTATTACATAGGAAAGGAAAATAAGGCACAAAATAGAGGTATGGTATTTTCCAAGGCAGTTTACAAAATCAGTGGATCACTTTGTTTTTCCCTAATTAATATGCTTCACACTTAGTATTTAGAGTTAAAATCTGAGAGAGTACTTACAATGACAGCAACACCATAGCAATTAAAGTCCATTCCGCAGGTTTGTGTATAATATTTCTATTTGTTAACCTGAAAGACAGATAAAATTTATCCAAGGAGTGTTACCTTTAAGTAAACTTTCTATTTCTTTCTAGAGAATATCAGATTTATAATAATGTGCCACAGAAGCACTATTTTTTAAAAATACTTGTTATATTTGACAGGAAAGAGTCAATAGTATAATAATGCGGCTCAATAGTCACTATCTGATAATGGCCATCTCAAAAGGAAGTGTTCCAGCCCCACTTTTTTATGTTTTAATAATATTACTACTAGACAAGATAAACATATAGGAACAATGTGGGAAACTAAATTGCTTGATTAAAACACACACCCCCACAACACACCATACTCATAATATTCTCTATGTCTTTCGCCCTAAACCAAGCAATTCGCTCTCGGCTCCCCTCCCTTCCCCTCCTTTCACACTCCCCCACTCACCGCTCCCCTCCTCGTCCTCTCTCTTGCTCTTCCTCTTCTCCTCCTCTTCTCTGCTCTCTTTTGCTTTCTTCTCTCTCCTTCTTCTTTCTTTTTTTTTTTTTTTTTAAAGGGGTCTTGCTATGTTGCCTGGGCTGCGGTGCAGTGGCTCTTCACAGGCATGATCATGGTACACTGTAGCCTTGAATTCCTGGGCTCAAGAGATCCTCCTGACTCAGTCTCTTGAGTAGCTGGGATGACAGGTACATGCTGCTGTGTCTGGCTTAAGGTAAGCAATTTCTGATTGTAATTTTACTTCATCTTCTGTACCTTTCCATCTGGTGCTAGGTTGGTAGCAGGCAATTAAGGGATGTTATAGTCCATAATTTACAGAAATAAGAATTGGCTTAATAAATTATAATAATAGGTCTTTATTAAAGAAAACTTAAGTTTTTTAAAAAATCATAAGTAAATTTTATCACTAAGCCATTGATGGCAACAAAAAACTCTGTAGTCATCTTAGTTTCTCAGAAAGCATTTAGAAAGATCACTCTAAATTTAAAAATGATATAAATCAATAAGAAAATATCAGCCAATAAATAAATGGTAAAGGATATGAACAGGGAATTTATAAAGGAGGAAATTTGAAATGGACAATAAAAATTTGAAAAGGAGCTCAATCTCACTAATAATTTGAGAAATTAATATAAAGACAATAATTCACTCCATCCACCTGGAAAAATGAAAGACTGGCAATACCAAGGTTGGTGAGGATGGGAAGAAATAGTGCAACACACTGTTGATGTGAGCAATTGAATGACAATCTGGCAATATCTAATAAAGTTGAAAATGCATATAAACAGCCCAGCTATTTACATACTTCTAGATATAAAGCCCAAAAATACTCTCACTTATACATAAAAAAATGTGTGTGAAGGTTGTTAATGTAACTCTGCTTGTAATAGAAAAATAAACTGGCATATTTATAAAATATTAAATAGCGGTTAAAATGAATAAACTAGATTTACATATTTTGCTCATCATAATTTTGAATGAAAGAAAGCAAACATGGCATGGCTTTTTTTTTTTTTTTAGACAGAGTCTTGTTCTGTCACCCAGGCTGGAGTGCAGTGCCATGTCTCAGCCTCCCAAGTAGCTGGGATTACAGGCATGTGCCACCACGCCTAATTTTTGTATTTTTGTAGAGGTGGGGTTTCACTATGTTGCCCAGGCTGGTCTCTAACTCCTGGCCTCAAGTGATCCACCTGCCTTGGCCTCCCAAAGTGCTGGGATTACAGGAATGAGCTACAGTGCCCAGCTGGTATAGCATTATTTATATAAATCAAGAACAGACTAAATACTAAATACTGTTTATGGCAGTGAACATAAAAACAAAGACTAGAAGGATACACATCTACTTCACAGTACCAGTTGCTTCTGGGGAGGAACGAAGAATGGATTGTGAAAGGGAACAAAGGGGACTGACTTCATGCCCTCCTCTTTTGCACCAGCTATTCCGTCCATCTGAAACTATCTTCTGCCAGGTAAGTTTCCTTATGTCATCTTTGCAATAAGGCCTATCCGGACCACAGTATTAAAAAGTACAACTTGCCCTCTACCTCCCAAAACCCAATACTCCTGACCTCCTTATTCTGCTATATGTTTTTCTTTTTTTTCCATACCACTTATTGCCTTCTAATATATAATTGTTGTTTATTTTGTTTTTTTCTTCTCAGAGGGCAAGAGTCTTTGTGTACTTCACTATTTATTCCAAGTTTCCAGAACAAGTGGCTGGCAGTCAGTAGGCATTCAATTAATATTTTTTGAATAATTATAACATTTTCTTTTATTTAAAATATATATCGAATCAAATTTTAGAAAATATTAAAATCTATTAATTCTGAGTGGAGGATATATTTTGTTACATTAATCTGAATTTTCCCATCGTTTTCCAAAATTTAAAAAAGCCTACATGATAGAAAAAGGAAGTACAGTATATAATGGTTAGAGTCTGAAAGATAAGGGTTTAATGCCCAGATATGTCCTCAGTAGTGTTTTATTTTGGACACATTGTTTGATGGCTGTGAAACTTTATTTGGTAAAATAAGGACAATAATATCAACCACCTCATAGGGTTCTTGTGAGGATTAACTGTACAAGAGACAGCCATACTGCCAAATCCAACAGACATTTCACAACTCTCATCTTAATCTGTCCAGCACTTGACAATCACTCCCTTCTCCAGGAAACATTTTCTTCACCAGGTTTTCACTTGCCTGGTTCCCCTACCTCTCATGAGCCCTCTCCTTGAACATTTTAATACTGGAGTGTCCCAGGGCCTCTGGCCTTAGGTCTCTTCTCTCCTGTATAAACAAACACTCTTTCCCTTGGTGATGTTATCCAATCTTATGACTTTAAATATTAGAAACTATATGCTGACAACTCTCAAATGTATTACCTCTAGCCTGGACCTCCTCCTTGAATTCCAGATTTCTATATCTAATGGTCCACTTGACACTTCTACTTGGATGTCTAACAGCATCTCAAAATTGGGTAGCGCCAAAACTGGGCTCTTCATCCTTCTCCCAAAACTAGGGATGGTGTGACACTCCTATCTCAGTAAATGGCTTACCCTATCCTTCCAGAATCCAGTTGCTCAGGCCACAAATCTTATGGTTAAACTTGACTCTCTCACATCCCATGTCCAGCCAGTCACCAGTTCTAATGATTCCACCTTCAAAATAGGATCTGATCATTTCTTATTACCTCCACTGCTTTCTCTTCAGCCACACCATTTCTTACCTAGATTACCAAAACAGTCCTGGCTATTTCTAGCTGTATTGGTCTCTCTGCCTCTGCTCATCTGTTGTAATTATCAACTTGGCAGCCAAAATGATGCTGTTAAAAAATATATGTTAGATCATGTCATTCCTCTGTTCAGGACCTACCAATTACCCTCCATCTCACTCAGAGTGAAGGTCAAAGAATGATCATAGCTACAAGGGCTATACAGTCTGTACTACACCCAACCCCAATCCCATACTTCTCTGACCACGTATCTCTCTACTCTTGCCTCTGCTCATTTCTCTAACCTCACCAGCAACCTAAATATTCTGTGAAGACACCAGGCCTGTTCCTGCTTTAGAGTCTTTGCACTTGCTCTTCCCTGTCTGCTATAGTTTCACAGACAGCAACACAGCTTGCTCCCTTGCCTCCTTTTGGGTCTTTACACAAACAGTGTCTTCTCAATGAGGTCTTCCCTAACCAGCCTATTAAAAAGTGCAACTTTCTCCCTCCTCAGTACTATCTGATTTCCCTGCTTCTGGGGTGAGAAGGAGAAGAATGGACAGAGAAAAGGAAAAGGCCATATTTTTGTACTCCATCTATTAGAAGTAAGTTCCATGAGTGAAGGGATTTGTCTGTTTTGTTCACTGATGTACTTGCAGCAAATCAAACAGTATCTAGCATATAGTCAAAGGAGCTAGCTCAAATAAGGATAAGCATATAGGAATAAAATGACAGAAGAACAGAATTTCCTTTCCTGGCCAGGTGTGGTGGCTCACGTCTGTAATCCCAGCACTTTGGGAGGCCGAGGCAGGCAGATCATGAGGTCATGAGTTCGAGACCAGCTTGGCCAACATCATGAAACCCCCATCTCTACTAACAATACAAAAATTAGCTGGGTGTGTTGGTGCATGCCTGTAATCCCAGATACTTGGGAGCCTGAGGCGGGAGAATCGTTGGAACCCGGGAGGTGGAGGTTGCAGTGAGCCAAGATTGCATCACTGCACTCCAGCCTAGGCGACAGAGCAAGACTACAACTCAAAAAAGTATTTCCTTTTCTATTATACTCAAATCTTGTAGAGTTAAGACAGATCTAAGAGTTCATAATTCACTTATACATTCACCAAAAATGTATTTAGAGTGTCTGCTGTATTACCACTGTTCCAGGCACTGGAGAGAACACAAATAAGAGGTTTTGCTTTCATTTCAAAGTACTTCTAGTAGCAAACTAGCGAAATTTCACCTGTTTTCGTATTTTTCCTATTGTTGAGCCAAAATAATTTTCAGCACAGATGCTAAATGAATGTATTTACTATTGTTTGAGTGACAATTTAAAAGGGAAACAGTAATATTTGACAGAAAACATTTAAAAGGCAGATTTTTCAGGCCAGGTATGGTGGCTCATGCCTGTAATACCAGCACTTTGGGAGGCAGGCAGTTTGCTTGAGCTCAGGAGTTTGAGACCAGCCTGGGCAACACGGTGAAACCTCGTCTCTAAAAAAAAATACAAAAATTAGCACGGCATGGTGGTGTGTGCCTGTAATCCCAGCTACTCAGGAGGCTAAGGTGGGAGGATTGCTTGAGCCTGGGAGGCAGACGTTGCAGTGAGTTGAGATCACAGCACTGCAGTCCAGCCTGGGTGACAGAGTAAGATTCTGTCTCAAAATAAAATAAATAAAAGCAGATTTTCAAAACATAATTTGAAATTCATACAGATTGAAATACCTTGATTCATCACTGATTAAATTTAAAATGGACTTTTGTGTCAAAATATAATTTTAATTCAAATCTAATTTAGAAAAATATCTAGATTCAACACTGATGACAGTGAATCATTATCAAGCAGATTCTGATGGAACCTGCTTTACGTTATGACAGGTAAACCAATGTAACATTCTAGATAGCAGATTTGTAATGCAAGTTCAGTGGAAAGGACAGTTCTATTCACTGGGGAAATTCTTATAGAGCCAAAAAAACTGCTTTATGTTTAGGTCCCAAAATAGGCTCTCAACCCTGGCTGCATATTAGAATTATCTAGCGGGGGCGCTTTTAGAAAATACTAATGACTGAGGCCAACCCTAGCCGAATGAAACTCAATCTCTAGGGTGGAGCCGGACATCTATAGTTGTTAAAAGCTCCCCAGGTAATTCTGATGCACAACTGGCTTGAGAATCACTGTTCTACAAGTTCCTATTATTGATTGCCATTTCAGAGAGAAGGATACGGTTATTTATGTCAACTCTTTCCCACTATCAGTATTGATTGAAAAGACTTCTCAACAATAGTTACTGTCATCAATATGGCATTTTTCCAGAAGCTTCGCCTGGCAGCCCTAGCCTACAAACTGTCACAGACCTGCCAACGTTGTCCAGAATCTGGAATCTGAAGACTTCAAATCAGCTATCTTATCAGAGGTCATTCTGTATTTTAAGCAACTGACACTTTTCTGAAGGACAGTAAAGCCAATTTAAGCAATTTTTATCAAAGCTACAGACTTTGACTTATAGTTACTGAAGAGTAAAGATTTTCAAAAATAATTAACACCAAGGTTTTGGAACAGAATTTTATAACACCTCCTACCAAAATAGAGCATATGTTTTGGGCTTATTTTCCCAACGCTTTTATTAAATTTCAAACATATATAAAAGTAGAGATAATATAAAATAAATTCCTATATACACATCACAACTTTGACAATTACCAACTCCCAGCTAATCACGTTTCTTCTATAACAACCCCATATTCAACACTACTGCTAATCTAGATAATTTTGAAGCAAATCTCAAATGTCATATAATCAAGTATTTAAATAATGCAGAAAGTAACTAGAAGGGACTCAGAGCCAGAAAATAGGAATGACAGAAAAAAATGATAATAGTTTATAAGGGGAAAAGGGCATTTGAATGTCTCCTCATATCTGCAGTGCTGGGATTACAGACCTGAGCCACTGTGCCTGGCTGTATTTTTCATTAATAATAATAATATTTTAAAAAACACAAATTAGTCACTACTTAACAATTCTATGGTGGAAAAATAAAGAGGTCCTTAGACGTAGGAGAAAAAAAACAACTGTGAAGAATCACTACAATAGAAATGTCACTATTACCAGTCTCCATTCAGTAAGTTCTAAAATTATTGACTGGCTGCCAGAAGGGAGCAGGCAGGAAAACCAAGGGACTGGGAAGGTCAGTGAGGTATTAGTCCCAAAATTATTATTATTATTTTTTGCATTATGCCCTAGAGCAGTAGGTGCTCAGCTTTGACTATCCATTAAAATCACCTGGAGAGCATTAAAATCCTGTCCCTTGAATGCCATATGCCAAACCAGTTAAATCAGAATCCTTGGGGAGTGGGGTTGGATGGGGAGGAGTAGGACACAGGTGGTAATTTTTTAAGGCTCCCTAGGTGATTCCAATAAGCTTCCAAATTTGAGCAAATCTCACTGATTAGAAGTATCTGGGGTAGCCTAACTTTTTTTTCCCTAAAGTTTCTAGTAACTTTTGAGAACCTCAGAATAGTTTTTTAAAAAAGAGACATCAAATTAGATCTATAGAAAAATATTGTTCTAAAAAATATAAACAAAGTAAATTAAATTGCTAGTTAATCTATTCTACATAAGCCGGATAAAAAATGTGTGTTGGAGACCATAGGGTTTATTCTAATGTTTTCTGATATGTACAGCATAACTTTATCAGTTTGCTCAGAATGGTAATTAAATATGTGTTGTCTGCAGGAAGGTGAATGGCAAGTCCTTTGAAAATCAATGAAATTATCAGGAACTGTGGCTCTTGCCTGTGCCTCTAATCCCAGCACTTTGAGAGACAGCAGGATCTTTTGAGGGCAGGAGTTCAAGACCAGCCTGGGCAACATAGTGAGACTGCCCCCTATCTCTACAGAAAACTTAAAAAAAAATTAGCCAGGCTGATGCTTGAGCCCAGAAGTTAAGGCTGCAGTGAACCATGATTGCATCACTGAAATCCAGCCTGGGCAACTGAGCAAGACCCTGTCTTTAAAAAAAAAAAAAAAAAAAAAAATCAATGATCAGCCTCTGCCTGATCTGACCTTCATCTTCCCTCACTCAACTTTATGTTAGTATGATGATATTCATTCCCTGATAAATCCTGAACAAATCCTAAACTTCAGTGTTTCCATACTGTGTATATATATTTAAACTTTATCATCAGTGTAGACAGTTTTAAATACTTTTATCTCCTTTTGGACGCATGGTTCTGTGATAGGTATAAGACAGGATACCTAAAAAATGTCTCTCGTCATTACTAACAGGGCACACAGCATGCAGACAAGTTCAGCTTTGGACTTGTTATTTTGCTCAAACCCTCTTTTGGCAAAGTCCAAGGTCAATCTGAGGATTGACATCCCTGAACTTGTGAGTAATCAATAATCTTCAAATTGCATAGTTTTCATGACACCTAGTGAGGGTAAAAATCTTAGTAATTAGAACAATCATATCATTCAGTTTATCATTACCTAAACATTCAGTTTCAAATATAAACATCCTAGATAAAATGAAGTGAAAATGTCTTTATGTGCTTGTTTTATCAGCCAACTGAAGAGTAAAATACCACAATAATTATGATGTCTGTGAAACTTAATTTTAAGTACAAAACAATCAGTAACAACTTTCAATTATTTAGGAAAATAGATTGATAGTTAATACAAATATTGAATACACTAGATTACTTTCTCAAGAACATATCTTGGGAATAGGTTAATAAAAATTTAAATAATCTAAAACAGAATAATAGACATTAGATTTTATAATAACTCAAACTTTGCAGAAATGTATGACCTACTAGTAGTCACAACATTAAAGAAAATAACCTTGAAGACCTGCATTTAAATTTCTGTTGGGGAATTGATGATGAATGAAAATCAATGTCCCCTCAAACTATCATGAGTTGGAAAAATTCCTAAATTATATAAACAACAGATATATAATAATCCAAATATAATATCTAATCATGATATAACAAAGTGTTAAGATAAAACATAGAGAAAACTGAGATATTCCAAGCACATTTTGTTTAGTCAAAGTTCACTATAGAAGACTCTAGAATAATGTTTTAAGACATCTATAGTTTTGAATCTATGAAGGTTTGATAGTTTAATGTAAATTATTACAAATTATCCTTTTCAGCAGCTAAAGACAAGTCTTTGAAGACAAATAATTTTTGAGGTTTGCCTTAAACTATGAATTCTAGATACAAAACTCTTTCTAGTAAAATCCTTACCGAAAACCTTTTCCTGAATTACTTTTGGCACACAAAAGGTTAGTGATGTTTTAAATGTGCCAGTTTAAAATGATTGTCTATTAGGTGTTACTGATGGGCAGTATGTTACTGCAAGAGAAATCTAACAGCTGACAGTGCCAAGAAATTGTTCCTGTACTGTAATTTTACACTTCTAAAATCTGACTGCTATTGTTGACAATAATAAACTACAATAATAAATACATATGATAAATGTCTTGGATAAATTAATTCTTCTACCCTAGAAGTTTATTCTGTGTCAGTGCAACATTAGCCACAGACAAATGTTAATTTTAGTATTTGGTCACTGGCATTTGGCTGAAATGTGCATTTGGTACAGTTCTACTAATAAGGCATTTACAGGCTTATTGCTATGCTTCTTGGTAGAGAGAACCTAGTCTTAGCCTGATTGAGTATTTTTATCTTTATAGTTTTAGGAAAAATCACAACAGTTTCACTCACAATTGGTATCAATTCTCTATTCTCCCTTCCTTTAAAGTTCTTAGCACTTTAGTCTGTTCTGTGTAATTCAATATTAAATTACCCACTGTCTTGTACTGTTCACTGTACTCACATGATCTTCATACAGGAGAGTTCTTCCTTTAGGGTGGCATTACGTTTCTTTTACATTACCCATAGTGCCTGGCACAGTGAGGGTCATCCAATGTATATTTAATATTTCACTTAAACCCATAGTATTACTGGCTTCGTGTCAGAGATATAATTTTCCTTCTCAATTTTAGGCTATTCCATAAATAAACTATCCAAAGTGAACTATATAATGGCTTGAGCAAATAAAGGTTGCATTAAAAAGAAGAGAAAAATAATGTTGTTTAGTGGAGGAGAAAAATAGAATACCGTATTTAGACCTGTGACATTGAAAGGTAAGTCACTTACTTTCTTCGTGCCTTTGGATTCTGCAAGGCAATAAATAAAGTCAAAATAATTGAGAAGGATCATTGTAATATAAATACTAACCTGAAAGTTCGAACAAGATTTTTAAGTTGTGTGTAAATATCTCCCAATGTAATCTGAAGAGGACCCAGAAGCCCAGGCAATCTGAAAATTAAAAAATTACATTTATTTTAAAACAAACTTAATTATATGGAAACTTTTTTTGGGTCATGCCTAGATCTGAATTTTCCATAGGTAATAATGGCATTTAGGTAGAAGCAGTCATGATTTAAAGGTTAACCTAGGTTATGACTGGTGAGAACTCATAAGGAAACATTCATAGTAACCCCACACTCCACTTTGTAGTCTGTTACTGAGTGTGAAGTACTGAAATGCAAAATCATTTTGGCAGCTATTTAAATTCTTGTCCCTAGTTTTACTTACCTGTTTATTTTCAAATATTAGACCAAGATGGAAAGAACACAACTGCCCTCAAAATGGTCCAATCTGAGAGTGCGGTATATTTTTCCTTACTAAATCCTCATGGTGGGAGTAAAAATTAGTACCTTTTATGAAGCAATCTGACAATAATATGTTAACAGTTTAAATGTGTTTGACCCAACAGTTTTACTATGAAAAAAATTTAATCTAAGGAAATAATCAGATAAACATAAAAAATATGCTTGTAGCGGAAATGGTTTTAGTAGTGAAAAATTGGAAACAAATGTGTATCAATAGGTGATTGGTTAGATAAATTATGATACACCCATTTCATAGAATAAGACATTTAAAATAATGTGAATCTATTTTTTAATATAAAAGATATTCATGATAGATGTGAAGTGAAAATGTACATAGTATTATCCTGTTTTATAAAACATATTATATAATACCATTGTACTTCATATATATTACATATCAAGCATATTTCATCCCTTCTAGATTTGTCCATAGAGAGAACCAAATAGAATGAGTATACATATGCCATATACATGTCAGGGATACACATCAAAATATTAATAGTAGTTACTGTTGAGTGGTGGGATTACGGGTAATTTTTACTTCCTTCTTTAAACCATTCTGTATTGCCTCATTTGCTAAAGTATGTGTTACTTTATTTTTTTTAAGCTTCTTTTTAAGACCAGTGTGATAATACAAAAAGCTTCTTACTATGGAAGTTTCACACATGTTCCAAAATAGAAAGAACAGTAATAATCCCATATATCTATTTCCAGATTCAATTTCTTAATTTTTGCTACATTTGCTTCATTTCTCATTCCCTTCAGCACCCAGGCTGGAGTGCAGTGGCATAATCCAAACGTCAGGCAATAACAAACGCTGGTGAGAAATGTGGAGACAAGGGAACCCTCATACAGTGTTGGTGGCAACGGAAATTAGTACACCCACTATGGAGAACAGTCTAATCACGAGCACAATCACAGCTCGCTGCAGACTCAAACTCTTAGGCTCAAGCGATCCTCCACTTCAGCCTCCTGAGTAGTAACCCCACAACACCCGATTAATTTTTATTTTTATTTATTTTATTTTTTTGAGATGAAGTCTCACTCTGTCCCCCAGGCTGGAGTGCAGTGACGGGATCTCGGCTCACTGCAAGCTCCACCTCCCAGGTTCGGGCCATTCTCCTGCCTCAGCCTCCTGAGTAGCTGGGACTACAGGCGCCCGCCACCACGCCAGGCTAATTTTTTTTTTTGTATTTTTAGTAGAGACAGGGTTTCACCGTGTTAGACAGGATGGTCTCAATTTCTTGACCTCGTGATCTGCCTGCCTCAGTCTCCCAAAGTGCTGGGATTACAGGCGTAAGCCACCGCACCCGGCCTAATTTTATTTTATTTTGTAGAGATGGGGTCTTACTATGTTGCCCAGGCTGGTCTTGAACTCCTGGCTTCAGGTGATCCCCCTGACTCAGCCTCCCAAAGTTCTGGGATTACAGGCATGAGCCACCACACCTGGCCATTTTTTTCTTATTTTGTAGTAATATTTTAAAGTAAATACCTGTCGTCATATCTTTTGACCCCTGTTTCCATTTTTATCTCTAAATACAAAGGCACATTCTTATATAATCACAATAAAATGATCATAACCATCCAAATTAACAATTCCTGAGTGTCATCTAATATCCAACATATTTAATTTCCTCTGATACTCTGAAATAAACACTTTTTACAATTGGTTGGTTCAAATAAAAAACCAAAAAAGGTCTAACTTTGATAATGAGAAGAAAACTCTTTCATAAACAAACAACAAAAAATTCCTATACCATAATTAGTTTTGTCTTCACTCTTCTTTATGCCTTGGTTAATGTGAAATGTTTTCCGTATTTTCAAACTGCTACAAAATAAAACTTCATATTCACAACCCTTAAATAATGACTGACACACTTTTCCATGTTTTCTGCTAAAATAAGAAAATGCAGATTGAAAAGTTCAACACAGCCCTCACACCTCAGGAAAAAAAAATCTTCAAGTTCTTTTTGAAAGAAAAATCAAGATAGCAATTTTTAAATGTCATTTATGACTGGGCTAATTACAAGAACAATACTTTCCACCACGGGAAGTTTAAAGCTAAAAGTGCAACGTTAAGCTGAACAAAAACTCAAGTTGCTGAGTGTGAAATGGTTCTAAGGATATGCATGCAGAGTGACTTAACAGACCCTTAAAACTCTGTAATAAGATCTTATTCACATCTGAAACTGCTGTGACACATTTACCACAAATCAGTACTTAAATGGGTCTAGCTTTGATATTTTTCCCTGACTTCACTGATTAGGTGGGAGTAAGGTAGTTTGGTCTTCTAAATTCACAATCTCAACTTTCCTCTTTATGATGTGCCTCTGTGTCCTCTACACAAAAATTTGTATTTCTTGGATAAAATATCTTAAAAATCCAAATTTCTCAAGTGAAGAAATCCATGGAAACTTTTCACATTATTTTTCAAAATGTTCAAAATTTGAGGATAATACTTACACATTTTGAGCTCATAAATGTCAAGTTAATTTAAAACTACTACAAAGCTGGAATGGCAATTACATACTTACACTTTACTCAACTTTTCAAGTACGATGCGTTTTCTAATCTGGTTCTGGGAACTTGAGTCTATCAGTGGAAAGGTGGAATCATGCTGAATCACATTTTTAAACAAAGCAAAACAGAATCATACGTTTACATTCTTTCTTTGATAAGTAGAACAATAAACATTAAAACATAAAAGTTCATATCTGTTGCATAGTAGAAAAATAACTAGACTTGAGAATTAGATTTAAATTTGAGTATCAACTCAGTTGTTAGGCTGTTGTGAACTTGCTTGAGTCATCTGCCCTCTTTGGATAGTTAGTTTTCTCATCTTTGTAATTGGGATATTAATACCTCCTTTATTAAATGATAAAATGTATACAAAAAGATTTCATAAACTGCTAAGTGCTGTACAAATGTAGGGGATTAAAATATTAAAATTAGCAAATACTATAAATATATTATCAGGAGTTCTGTCATTACGTCATTTGACCCCTAATCATTCTAGAAATGGCAGACAAGATAATTCAAACCAACTCTCTCTCTGAGAACTGAAAAAAGTTGGAGGAAAAAAATCCACATTTGTTTGAAACACATTTGTTAGCATCAGAGAGCTAACAAGGCTATAAAGAATTACAGTCTGAGATCCTGGAGAAGTTAATTACAGATACAGCACTAATTTTCCATTTAGATATTGAGAAACGGAGCAGTTTTCTAATAAAAGAGTTTAGGGTATCCTTCGAGAAGGGAGGGGTATGGGCAACCCTCCCCAAATATAAGACCAGGACTTGGAAAGACCATACTCTAGGAATAAGAACAAGAATAGGAAATAGACTAGTTCTTTCAAGAGGTGAATCCCACCTTGAAATCATCTTAATCTCTGATTACATTACAGTGATATGGAACAGCTACAAATCATGTCAGAAGCAAATATAAATCTATTCTAGAGGAAGATAACATCATCCTGAGTCTCCAGTTATCTCTGTAAATTTTAATATAAAATGTTTGGCATATAATAAAACAAGACAATATGATAACAATCTGAAACAGCCTACAGAGATCAATCCTCAGGGAATCTAAATAATGAAGTTATCAGCATTATTTAAAATAAATGTTTAATATATTCAAAGAAAAATGACAAGGTTGAAAATTTTTGAGAACTGGAAACTACATAAAGTAACAAAATGAAGACCCTAGAACACAAAAATACAGTATTTAAAAGTAAGAACTAATGGGTAGACATAAGAGCATAGTAGAAATGACTGAAGAGAGAATGCTGAATAGGAAAATATCCAGAATGAAGCACAGTCACCACTCCCCAAACACATAATGTAAAGCACAAAGGAGATTAAGAGACCTACAAGATACAGTAAAAAAAAGACTAAAGAGAAGAGGCAGAATAGAATAGAAGCAATATCTAGGAGATAACTGGGAACATTCCAAAACTTACAAAAAAGTCTTAAAAGAAGCTAGAGGACGAAGACACAATACTTTCAAAGGAATAGCAATAAGAGATACAAATGGAAGCCAAAAGACAAGGGAATGATATTTTCAATGGGCTGAAAGAAAATAACTGCTCATCTAAAATTCAATACAGAAAAATATCTTTCAAAAGTGAAAGTAAAATAAAGAATTTTCTGACAAAGAAAAACTGAGAAAATTCATTATCAACTGATACTAAGAGAAGTATATTCTTCAGGCAGAAGGCAAATAATCCCAGATGGAAGAATGGGGATAGAAGGAGGAATGAAAAACAATGAAAGAGTAATTAATTGGATAAATCCAGCTGAGTGTTGGCTATAAATAATCTTGCAATATATTTAAAATTTAGAGAAAATAAAAATATCCAATACTAGAACATAAGTCGAGAGGGATCAAGAGGGATAGATGGAGTTAAATCATTCTGAGGTGCTAATTGTCCAGGAAGCAATGAAATTATTAACTTACATTAGACTTTAATAAGACAAAGATTCAGGTTTTAACACTTAGGGTAACCATTTAATGATCAATAAAACAGTATATAAAAACAATTTAACAGGGCCGGGCGCGGTGGCTCAAGCCTGTAATCCCAGCACTTTGGGAGGCCGAGACGGGCGGATCATGAGGTCAGGAGATCGAGACCATCCTGGCTAATACGGTGAAACCCCGTCTCTACTAAAAAATACAAAAAACTAGCCGGGCGATGAGGCGGGCGCCTGTAGTCCCAGCTACTCGGGAGGCTGAGACAGGAGAATGGTGTGAACCCGGGAGGCGGAGCTTGCAGTGAGCTGAGAGCCGGCCACTGCACTCCAGCCTGGAGCAAGACTCCGTCTCAAAA
>NW_016826182.1:194693-198500 GCF_001698545.2 Rhinopithecus bieti
AAAAAAAAAAAAAAAAAAAAAAAAAAAAAACCAATTTAACAGAGGCTAAAAAATGGAATAATGATTCAATGCAAAAGAAAGAGAGAGAGAAAAGGAAGACAGAATAAGTGGGACACACAGAAAGAGGAGTGAGATGGTAGGTTTAAACCCAAATACTGTATACCAATTGTGACATGAAATGCAAATAAATTCTCCACATAAAGGACAAAGATAATCAATCTAGACAGATTGTCCTTGACCACATTAACACAAGAATGTTAATGTCAGCAAAGTAGACTGTAAAGAAAAAAAACAGAAAGATTGCTCCATAGTGATATGAGTTTCAATTTACCAGGAAGACGTAACAATTTTACATTTATACCCAATAACATGGTCTCAAAAAGTAAAATTTGCAGAACTAAAAGGAGAAATAATCAATCCACAATTAAGGTGAGAGATTTTAACTCATCTTTCTCAGTGACTGATGGAATGAGCAGACCAAAACCAAAACCCAAACCACCACACCCCAACAGTGCTTCTCAAATGTTAATGTGCATGCCCATCTTCTGGGGATCTTGTTAAAAAGTAATTCTCATTCAGTAGATATGGGGTGGGGATGAGAGTCTGAATTTCTAACAAGCTTCTAGATGATGCTGATGCTGCTGGTTCCATGGACCACACATTGTATAGTAAGCACTGTATTACTCTATCTTTGTGTTTCTGAAAATTTCCCTAACAAAAAGTTTTTAAAAATTGACTACCTACAGGCCAGGTGTGGTGGCTCACACCTATAATCCCAGCACTTTGGGAGGCTGAGGTAGGCAGATCACTTGAGGTCACGAGTTCGAGACCAACCTAGCCTGGCCAACATGGTGAAACCCCATTTCTACTGAAAATACAAAAGTTAGCCAGGCATGGCAATGGGTGCCTGTAATCCCAGCTACTTGGGAGGCTGAGGCAGGAAAATAGCTCAAATCCAGGAGGTGGAGGTTGCAGTGGGCCAAGATGGCACCACTGCACTGCAGACTGGGCAACAGAGGAGACTCCATCTCAAAAAAAAAAAAAAAAAAAAAAAATTGACAACCCACGAAGGAAATCAGAGGAAAAGATAGTTCAATGGGTGATATTCTAAGCATCTAAAGAACTAACATTATTTTAGACAGATTCTTCCAGAAATGGAGGGAACATTTTCCAGCTTGTTTTACCAAATGATTACAACCAAAACCTGATAAAGATATTACAAGAAAAGAAAATTAGAGGCAGTGCCAGGTATCATCATTCTGAACAATTTTCACCCTTTTCCACTGTCTTTGTACTTCAGAAGGCTGATCTGTACAGGCTGCATCAATGGGCTTCCTTGCTGTCTGGCTTTTATCTCAGTTTTGCCAATGAAGAATAAGAAACTGGATGGTGCAGAAGAGTCATTCCTGCTTGGTCCACTACATGTTGCACTTCCTTGTACAAAACCTCATGGTCCACTCCTACCTTTTCCTTGAGGTCTGGGGTGGTGAGGGCTTTCAAACTACGATTAGTGTATTATTCCTTTGGTTTCCTTCACTCTGACCACATGTGCACACTTTGGAAAACAGTCCCATAATTAAACTTTCCTCAGATTACTCAATTTGTACCATGTGATTTATGATGAGACCATGAGCAATTCATATGCTCATGTCACTCATTCTGAAAATATGTGCAAAATTCTAAGGCAAATATTAGGAGGACCAAATTCAGTATTATATAAAAGGCTACTATAGCTCAATCAAATTGAGTTTATTATAAGAATGCAAAGTTGGTTTAATATTAAAATAAATGTTAGGTCTGGGAAAAAATGGCAGATAGGAGGCAGGACTAACTTGCAGTTCCCACTTGGTCGGACAGAGCGGCATGTGGAGACTCACATCATGAACTTTTGCTCCAAGAACTACCGCAGAAACATACCAGAAAAGGCGAGGAACTGTGAGTCAGCTTGCTTTCTCAGCTGGGAGGCCTGTAGCCTGGGCCAAGTTCTCAGCCCTGCTCATTAGCTTCCTGGAAATAAACTTGGTGCTTTTGTGGGGCACGGTGGGAGTGAGTCTGGCCTTTTAGGCTGCAGGCTGTGTGGAAGGTGGGTGAGGCTTGTGGTTGCCAGCCTTCCCCACTTCCCTAGTAACCTGTGTGACGCAGCAGAGTCAGCTATAATCCCCTGGGAACATAATTCCATTGGCCTGGGAATCACACAATGGTACCCCACCTGATGGTCTTTCTCTACTGACCCTGGTAGCCAAAGACAAAGGACTTAATCTCTTGCAAGTTCTACGGCCCTGCCTACTGCCTGACCCCAGAGTAAGCTTGTATCCTCCCTATACTACTGCAGTTGATACACTCTTGAAAGCACCACCTCCAGGCTGGAGGCCAACCAACACAAAACCAGTGCACTTAAAAAAAAATACAATTAAGGACCCTCACAGAGTCTACTTCACTCCCCTGTTACCTCCACCGGAGCAGGTGCTGGTATCCACAGCTGAAGACGGATCACATCACAGGACCCTTTGCAGACATTCCCTAGTACCAGCCAGAAGCCTGGTAACTCTGCTGGGTGGCTAGATCCAGAAGAGCAATAACAATCACTGCAGTTTGGCTCTCAGGAAGCCCCATCCCTAGGGGAAGGAGGAGACCACCAAATCAAGGGAGCACCCCGTGAGACAAAAGAATCTGAACAGCAGCCCTTGAGTCCCAGATCTTCCTTCTCACAGTCTACCCAAATGAGAAGGAACCAAAAAAACAATTCTAGTAATATGACAAAACAAGGTTCTTTAACAACCCCAAAACATCACACTAGCTCACCAGCAATGGATCCAAACCAAGACAAAATCTCAGAATTGCCAGAAAAAAAAATTCAGAAGGTCGATTATTAAGCTAATCGAGGAGGCACCAGAGAAAGGTGAGGCCCAACTTAAAGAAATAAAAAAAAAAGATACAGGATATGAATGGAAAATCTCCAGTGACATAGATAGCATAAATAAAAAACTATCGCAACTTTGGGAAATGAAGGACACACTTAGAGAAACGCAAATGCACTGGAAAGTCTCAGCAATAGAATTGAGCAAGTAGAAGAAACAACTTCAGAGCTTCAAGACAAGGCTTTTGAATTAACCCAGCCCAACACAGACAAAGAAAAAATATTTTTTTTAAATGAACAAAGGCTCCAAGAAGTTTGGGATTATGTTAAACAAACAAATATAAGAATAATTGGTGTTCCTGAGAAAGAAGAGAAATCTAAAAGTCTGGAAAACATATTTGAGGGAATAATCAAAGAAAACTTCTCCTCTGGCCTTGCTAGAGACCTACACATCCAAATATTAGAAGCTCAAAGAACACCTGGGAAATTCATCATAAAAAAATCATTGCCCCAGCACATAGTCATCAGGTTGTCAAAAGTCAAGATGAAGGAAAGAATCTTAAGAGCAGTGAGGCAAAAGCATCAGATAACTTATAAAGGAAAGCCTATCAGATTAACAGCAGATTTCTCAGCAGAAACTCTATAAGCTAGAAGACATTGGAGTCCTATCTTTAGCCTCCTTAAACAAAACAACTATCAGCCAAGAATTTTGTATCCAGCAAAACTAAGGTTTATAAATAAAGGAAAGATAGCCTTTTCAGACAAACAAATTCTGAGAGAATTCACCACTACCAAGTCAGCACTATAAGAACTGCTAAAGGAGTGATAAATCTTGAAATAAATCCTGGAAATAACACCAAAATAGAATCTCTTTAAAGCATAAATCTCACAGGACTTATAAAACAATATGACAATGAAAAAAAAAAAAAAGTTGTCCAGGCAACAAACAG
>NW_016826182.1:198629-206055 GCF_001698545.2 Rhinopithecus bieti
AAAAAAAAAAAAAAAAAAAAAAATTGACAACCCACGAAGGAAATCAGAGGAAAAGATAGTTCAATGGGTGATATTCTAAGCATCTAAAGAACTAACATTATTTTTAGACAGATTCTTCCAGAAATGGAGGGAACATTTTCCAGCTTGTTTTACCAAATGATTACAACCAAAACCTGATAAAGATATTACAAGAAAAGAAAATTAGAGGCAGTGCCAGGTATCATCATTCTGAACAATTTTCACCCTTTTCCACTGTCTTTGTACTTCAGAAGGCTGATCTGTACAGGCTGCATCAATGGGCTTCCTTGCTGTCTGGCTTTTATCTCAGTTTTGCCAATGAAGAATAAGAAACTGGATGGTGCAGAAGAGTCATTCCTGCTTGGTCCACTACATGTTGCACTTCCTTGTACAAAACCTCATGGTCCACTCCTACCTTTTTCCTTGAGGTCTGGGGGTGGTGAGGGCTTTCAAACTACGATTAGTGTATTATTCCTTTGGTTTCCTTCACTCTGACCACATGTGCACACTTTGGAAAACAGTCCCATAATTAAACTTTCCTCAGATTACTCAATTTGTACCATGTGATTTATGATGAGACCATGAGCAATTCATATGCTCATGTCACTCATTCTGAAAATATGTGCAAAAATTCTAAGGCAAATATTAGGAGGACCAAATTCAGTATTATATAAAAAGGCTACTATAGCTCAATCAAATTGAGTTTATTATAAGAATGCAAAGTTGGTTTAATATTAAAAATAAATGTTAGGTCTGGGAAAAAATGGCAGATAGGAGGCAGGACTAACTTGCAGTTCCCACTTGGTCGGACAGAGCGGCATGTGGAGACTCACATCATGAACTTTTGCTCCAAGAACTACCGCAGAAACATACCAGAAAAGGCGAGGAACTGTGAGTCAGCTTGCTTTCTCAGCTGGGAGGCCTGTAGCCTGGGCCAAGTTCTCAGCCCTGCTCATTAGCTTCCTGGAAATAAACTTGGTGCTTTTGTGGGGGCACGGTGGGAGTGAGTCTGGCCTTTTAGGCTGCAGGCTGTGTGGAAGGTGGGTGAGGCTTGTGGTTGCCAGCCTTCCCCCACTTCCCTAGTAACCTGTGTGACGCAGCAGAGTCAGCTATAATCCCCCTGGGAACATAATTCCATTGGCCTGGGAATCACACAATGGTACCCCCACCTGATGGTCTTTCTCTACTGACCCTGGTAGCCAAAGACAAAGGACTTAATCTCTTGCAAGTTCTACGGCCCTGCCTACTGCCTGACCCCAGAGTAAGCTTGTATCCTCCCTATACTACTGCAGTTGATACACTCTTGAAAGCACCACCTCCAGGCTGGAGGCCAACCAACACAAAACCAGTGCACTTAAAAAAAAATACAATTAAGGACCCTCACAGAGTCTACTTCACTCCCCTGTTACCTCCACCGGAGCAGGTGCTGGTATCCACAGCTGAAGACGGATCACATCACAGGACCCTTTGCAGACATTCCCTAGTACCAGCCAGAAGCCTGGTAACTCTGCTGGGTGGCTAGATCCAGAAGAGCAATAACAATCACTGCAGTTTGGCTCTCAGGAAGCCCCATCCCTAGGGGAAGGAGGAGACCACCAAATCAAGGGAGCACCCCGTGAGACAAAAGAATCTGAACAGCAGCCCTTGAGTCCCAGATCTTCCTTCTCACAGTCTACCCAAATGAGAAGGAACCAAAAAAACAATTCTAGTAATATGACAAAACAAGGTTCTTTAACAACCCCAAAACATCACACTAGCTCACCAGCAATGGATCCAAACCAAGACAAAATCTCAGAATTGCCAGAAAAAAAAATTCAGAAGGTCGATTATTAAGCTAATCGAGGAGGCACCAGAGAAAGGTGAGGCCCAACTTAAAGAAATAAAAAAAAAAGATACAGGATATGAATGGAAAAATCTCCAGTGACATAGATAGCATAAATAAAAAACTATCGCAACTTTGGGAAATGAAGGACACACTTAGAGAAACGCAAATGCACTGGAAAGTCTCAGCAATAGAATTGAGCAAGTAGAAGAAACAACTTCAGAGCTTCAAGACAAGGCTTTTGAATTAACCCAGCCCAACACAGACAAAGAAAAAATATTTTTTTTAAATGAACAAAGGCTCCAAGAAGTTTGGGATTATGTTAAACAAACAAATATAAGAATAATTGGTGTTCCTGAGAAAGAAGAGAAATCTAAAAGTCTGGAAAACATATTTGAGGGAATAATCAAAGAAAACTTCTCCTCTGGCCTTGCTAGAGACCTACACATCCAAATATTAGAAGCTCAAAGAACACCTGGGAAATTCATCATAAAAAAATCATTGCCCCAGCACATAGTCATCAGGTTGTCAAAAGTCAAGATGAAGGAATGAATCTTAAGAGCAGTGAGGCAAAAGCATCAGATAACTTATAAAGGAAAGCCTATCAGATTAACAGCAGATTTCTCAGCAGAAACTCTATAAGCTAGAAGACATTGGAGTCCTATCTTTAGCCTCCTTAAACAAAACAACTATCAGCCAAGAATTTTGTATCCAGCAAAACTAAGGTTTATAAATAAAGGAAAGATAGCCTTTTCAGACAAACAAATTCTGAGAGAATTCACCACTACCAAGTCAGCACTATAAGAACTGCTAAAGGAGTGATAAATCTTGAAATAAATCCTGGAAATAACACCAAAATAGAATCTCTTTAAAGCATAAATCTCACAGGACTTATAAAACAATATGACAATGAAAAAAAAAAAAAGTTGTCCAGGCAACAAACAGCACGATGAATAGAATAGTACCTCACATCTCAATACGAACATTGAATATAAATGGCCTACAGGCTCCACTTAAAAGACACAGAATGGCAAAATTAAGAATTCACCAACCAAGTATCTGTTGTCTTCAAGGGACTCACCTGACACATAAGGATTCACATAAACTTAAGGTAAAGGGTGGAAAAACATATTCCATGCAAATGGACACCAAAAGTGAGCAGAAGTAGCTATTCTTCTATCAGACAAAACAAACTTTAAAGCAACAGCAGTTTAAAAAGACAAAGAGGGACATTATACAATGATAAAAGGACTAGTCCAATAGGAAAATATCACAATTCTAAATATATATGCACCTAAACCTGGAGTTCCCAAATTTATAGAACAGTTACTATGAGACCTAAGAAATGACATAGAAAGCAACACAATAATAGTGCTGGATTTCAGTACTCCACTGACAGCACTAGACAGGTCATCAAGACCTGTTCCTGAATGATCATTGCGTCAACAATGAAATCAAAGTAGAAATTTAAAAATTCCACTGTGGTCTGAGAGAATATTTGATATAATTTTGATTATACCCTAGAACAAATGGATTTAACAGATATTTAGAGAACATCCTACCCAACAATAGCAGAAAATACATTCTATTCATCAGCACATGGAACAGTCTCTAAGATAGACCATACGATAGGCCAGTTGAATTTTTTAACAATTCCAACTGAACAGGAAGTCTCCTGGCCAGAACTCAAGGGAGGGGGTGAATCTGGTGTGCAGACTCCACAGACTGGGAGATGTGAAAGTCCTACTTGTTCTCACAGGTGGGAGGCTGGTAGCCTGGGGCAAGTTCTCAGTCCTTCCCACCCACTGCCTGTAAACAAACTTGGTGCTATTTGGAGGGGCATGGTGGGAGTGAGACTGGTCTTCTGGATTGCATGGGAGCTGGGTGAGGCCTGTAACTGCCGGCTTTCCCTCACTTCCCTGACAACATGCATGACACAGCAGAGGCAGCCATAATCTTCCTGGAACAGCTCCACTGACCTGGGAACCACACTCCCATCCCCCACAGCAGCCACAGCAAGCCCTGCCCAAGGAGAGTCTTGAGCTCAGACACATATAGTCCTGCCCTCATCATGGTCCTTCCCTACCCACTCTGATAGCTGAAGATAAAGGGCATATACTCTTGGGAGTTCTAGGGCCCTACCCACAGCCTGATTCTTCCTATACTACCAAAACTGATGCTCTCTCAAAAGTGCCACCTTCTGGCAGGAGGCTAACCAGCACAAAAATAGTGCATTAAACAACGAAAACTAAGGATCCTCACAGAATCCATTTCACCCCCCTGCCATGTTCACCAGAGCAGGTGCTGGTATCCACTGAGAGATCTGCAGACCTGACCTAAGAGATTATCCAAGTGATCAATAAGCAAATAAAATAGTGCTGAATTTATTAATCATCACATAAATATATTATAATCATAAAGCAATACTACCAGAATGGCTAAAACTAACAATATCAAGTACTAGGGAGGATATGGAGTCAAGGAAACTCCCATATAGTAGCAGTGGAACTGTAAACTGGTACAACCACTTTGGAAAACTGTTTGGTATTATCTAGTATAGTTGCATACATGCATATATGATAACCCAGCATTCCCAGTCCTAGATACTTCAGAAATACATATGCATATTAGCACAGAGATAAATACAAGAAAATTCATAAGAATATTGTTCATTATAGCCCCAAATTGGAAATAGTCTAAATGTCCATTAGCATAAATAAATGGTATATTTGTATCATGGAATACTATGCAGCAATAAGAACTACAGCTATATGCAACAACACAAATGATTCAAAAGTATAATACTGCATGAAATAAATTGGACACCAAGAATATATACTGTAAAAAAAAAAAATGACAGAACTAATCTGTCCTAATATAATATTAATTTTGGAAAGAGGTGCTGATTAGGAGGGGATATATATGGGGCTTCTAGTTTACTTGTAATGATCTATTTCCTGGCTTGGGTAGTGATTACATCAGGACATTCACATGTGAATACTCACGAAATCATATAATTACTATTTATGTTGTACTTCAATGGAAATATTTTAATGTGTTACGTAACATTTTTGGAAAATGTTATAAATTTTAAAAAGTCAAATTTCAGGGATTATTAAGGCTAAAAAGCACAAAATGATAAAATAAGTGATGTTCTATGGTAGGTTTATGCAGCTTAGTGACAGAAATCAATGTTTCTCCCAGCTTAATATAAGTTTTGGATGATGTCTAATAACATACTTGAAATGATTTGAAGTAGGGTGCTGGGTCAAGCAACACTCTATAGAAATATATTTCTAAATTTTTTACATTTCTACTTCTACCCTCTTTCCAAATCTCCAATGTGCTTTTAAATTTAGAGCCACATTTACTTGGGAATATTCGAGAACAAAGTTTTGTGGTAAAAACAAGGTTATTACCCATTCCTCTTCATGTTAAATGACTTCATTTTCCAGGGAGTACACATCAATCAAAGATGGGTGTAGAAATATTAAAAGATGCTCTCTAAATCTCAGTGGCACATTTTCAGTCTCTACTTATGGGTACTATTTACTGAGTACCAATTACATGTCATGTACTGTGATAAATGCTTTACACACATTATCTTTAAAACGAATAACAATTGAGCAAGAGAAGCTATTAATAGTCCCATTTACATATGAGCAAACAGACCAGGAAACTAATTTTTCATACGGCTAGTAAATGACAAAACAGATGTTCAAATCTAGGTCTATCTGAATGTGCTTTCCATTCTCTTTGTCCATTATTTCCCAGTAAGTCTCTTTTACAAATTATTTTCATCTATAGTATTTTAAATGGACATGCTTGCTAACTATTTTTCAATGTAACTAGCAAGTCTATTCCATGGCATATACTTCCATTAAACACACACACACAGACCCCATGTATAAATCTGAAAGAATACATGCCGAAGAAGAAAAACCAAGCCTCTTCAGAGGCTTCATTTATTATATGAAGAATTAGGGAAAACTTTGTCCCACCATTTTAGGCTATTTTTACATTAGAAAAAAATACGGCACACTGATGAAAATTTACTAGGGGTAAACGTCAACTTATTTGTAAAATAGTAATGCCAACAGTGGAGATGGCACTGTAAACCAAAAGGCAGAATGACTAAAGAAACTATTTGAAAATTTAACAATTATCTCTTCAATATCCTTCCTGCTCCAAGATTTGCTGTGGTGAGTTTTCCAAATGTTAACGACCTGGAAAAACTCAATGTCTGTAAGACATACCTCTTCTGAGTCTTGTGATTTGGTGGTTTCTTCATCCAAAACATATCGTCCTCTATAAAACTCCCTGATCCTCAGATTTAACTTTTCAGTTTCTTTTTTCAAATTCTCGTAACTCGGCAGTGGTTTAATGGCTGTATCTGAGCCCCTAAAAGGTAAAGACTCATCCAAGCTGTTCTGAGATTCCCTCCAGGCAGGGGAATGACTATCTGGATCTGGGATTATGTCATCTTCATCAAGTTCTTCTTTAACCAGACAGGCTTCAGGTTTCAGACACACAGAAGCATAATTCTGGCCATACAAAAACCTCAAAGTTTCTTCTGTCTTCCACTCAATCAAAGTCTCCTTCAAAACTTTAAGTAAGTTCCTCTTTCCAACTTCAGGACACACCTGCACTGAACTAGAGACTGACCTAGACACTTGGTTTGATTTGGCAAATTTTCTCTTAAAATGCTCTGCACTTTTCTTACTTATGCCTACTAGAGTTATTTCTGACCTACTGTATTCACTTTCAGAATTTTCTGAAGCTTTTAATCTTTCAGGCAAAGTGCTACTTGAAGAACTCTGAGTATTTACTTTCTGTAAAGGAAGTTCACATGTAGCATCTTTGTCCTGACTATCTAATTTGCAATTGCCTAACTGCTTAGTGACATCTACTACTGTCTGTTCTTTGTCTTTGTGTTTGGAGTCAGCTTTGTGACCAGCTTTCTTTTTCATTATGATTTTTTGGTGCAGCTGTGGTCTAATACTTGTTGAATTTGGTCTGTTTCCTGGTAGAATAGAGGAAACAAAGTTTTGCTCATTGTCACTGCTACTATCACTGTGAGTGCTAGAAGAACAAGATTCATATTGCTTTTCAAAGTGGCTAGGATTGTCGATATCTGATGTTTTAATGGCTCTACTGCATAACTGTACTTCTTCTCCAGAATGGCCACTGTAGAATGAAAGAGAAATAAAATAACTAAATAACAAATAGCAAATAAAACCCGAAACAATAGGAAAGTAAAGTACCTCATAGTATTTATACATTGTAACTTTCAAGGTAGAAATTTTTATTCCCTAGGCAAAACCTTATTTCTAGGTTCTGATATATAAATTTCAGAAGAAGCCTATAATTTTAGTACACCTATTAATAATATATTTTTTGATACAGTTCTCCTTCTGTCTTCTTCCTTCATCTTTTTCCCCCAATTATTTTAAAATTGTTACAGGAGTACAGCAAAACTTTTTTAAAAACTTGATAATGCTGTCCCACTGCACTATTTGGATTTGCCTGTTGTTGCAAACATATATATATATAAAAAAAAGTACATATATAAATATAAAGTATATA
>NW_016826182.1:206296-226266 GCF_001698545.2 Rhinopithecus bieti
TATAATATATAAATATATATAAAGTATATATATTTACATATTTAACATATACTTATATATTACATAATGTATACTATATATAATATATAAAATATATATGTAGTTTAAAAAGATATAATATGAAAATAATATAAAATAAATATATATTTTAAGATAGTGTCTCACTGTGTTGCCCAGGCTGGATTGTAATGGTGTGAACTAAGCTCACTGCAACCTCTGCCTCCTGGGTTCAAGCAATTCTTCCACCTCAGCCTCCCGATTAGCTGGGATTACAGGTGGGCACCACCACGCCTGGCTAATTTTTGTGCTTTTTTAGTAGAGATGGCGTTTTGCCATGTTGGCCAGGCTGGTCACAAACTCTTGGCCTCAAGTGATTTGCCCACCTTGGCCTCCCAAAGTGCTGGGATTACAGGCATGAGCCACCATGCCTGGCTGACCATTTTATTTTTTATTTTTGTATTTTATTTTATTTTTATTTATTTGAGATGGAGCCTTGCTCTGTCACCCAGGCTGGAGTGCAGTGGCAAGATCTCGGTTCACTGCAACCTCCGCTTCCTGGGTTCAAGTGATTCTCCTGCCTCAGCCTCCCAAGTAGCTGGGATTACAGGCGCACACCACCACGCCCCGCTAATTTTTGTATTTTAGTAGAGATGGGGTTTCGTCATGTTGGCCAGGCTGGTCTCAAACTCCTGACCTCAAGTGATCCACCTGCCTTGGCCTCTCAAAGTGCTGGGATTACTGGCTGACCTTTTTAAAAAAAGTTTTTCTTTTGAAAATTTTGGCTGAGTGTGGTGACTCATATCTGTAATCCCAGCACTTTGGGAGGCCAAGCCAGGTGGGTCACCTGAGGTCAGGAGTTCGAGACCAGCCTGGCCAACATAGTGAAACCCTGTCTCTACTAAAAATACAAAAATTAGCCAGGAGCGGTGGTATATGCCTGCAGTCCTAGTTACTCAGGAGGCTGAGGCAGGAGAATTGCTTGAACCCAGGTGGCGGAGGTTGCAATGAGCCGAGATCGTGCCACTGTATTCCAGCCTGGGTGATTTAGAGTGAGACTCTGTCTCAAAAAAAAAAAAAAAAAAAAAAAGGAAGAAAATGTCATTATCGGTTTCTTAAATAAAAAAAATTACAGGAATTGTGTTTAGGTTTGAAAAGATAAAATGATAAAAATAAATGGGTAAACATTTTCTAATTCTGGTTGATTGTTGTACAGAAAATTCTACAGAATGAAAATCACAGGAAAGGCATAGCAGAACAAGTTAGCAAATCAACATTTTTCAATAAAAGATATTTAAATTTTAAAATCCACAGTTACAACAGCATGCTAACAATAAAAGACAAAAGTTGTCCCTGACAATGTTCTTCAATTTTCAGATTAGATTTAAATAAGATAAAGAATTACGAAAGAGAAAAGGCAAGAGTAGCTTTGCCAATACAAACTTGAAACAAAGAAGGACGCTCTCAAGCACAGACACATATCAAAACTTTAAAAGATCAGGATGAAAAAGACTCTGGGTCAAGAAGTAAGCTGTGGGAAAATGTAAAGGAAAAAATATATATACATAAAAGTTGAAAGCAAGGTCATAGATGGGAATGAAGAAAAAAGACAAAAAGTTAGTTTAGTCTTAGATACCATCTTTTAGTTAGAATCTAGCCTATATAGCCATGGGGCTGTCTCTTGCATCAGAAGTAAAAATAGGTGTAAGCTCAAAAAATTAGAACAATTTAACTTTCATGTATTTCATACTTTCTCTTGGAGTTTTAAGGCAGTTATATGTTTTTATACTACTCTGAAGCTATAAAGATATACACCAACAAATAAATATCTCTTATTTGTGCTCAACGCCCTGTGACTAAGGTAGTGACTATTAACTAGGAACATTTATTCTGAGAGTTAAGGGATGTGTTTTGAGAGATGGCCATGGCCAGGCAAACAATACCATGAGGAAAGTTTAGAAAGAAAATCACAATTTGGAATTTATATTAATGCTTTAGATGCTCTTTCAAATAATTAAGTAACTGGCACATTATTGGTTTTGAAATCCTATAGGACTATAAAAACCTTTCAACAAATGTAATAGGCACAATCTAGTTGACAAAGAAGCACGGTATCTGAGATGGAGGCTGTGTTTATGTCCTATTTCAACAGGTTAAATTAGATTTCCTCGGGAGGAACAGCTGTACAATAAATCATACAGATCAAACACATCATCTTACCATCACAAAAGAAAAAGCTGAACAGGTCAAATATTTCTTTGTGTGGGCTAGAATGGGACATTTACATAATGCATCAGCACAGGAAGTCCAAGAGCTCCTATCACCTGGTTCACTCCTGATGTTTCTATTAACATAAATATATAAATGGTAAATGATACTGATTCAACCATACCTCTGTTCTTCCTTTAGCAGTTGAAAATCGGGATGCCTGTAACAAGAACACAGAAATAAAAATTAGGCTGGGTGCGGTGGCTCATGACTGTAACCCCAGCGCTTTGGGAGGCTGGGCAGGTGGATCACGAGGTCAGGAGATCGAGACCATCCTGGCCAACATATGAAACCCCATCTCTACTAAAAATACAAAAATTGGCTGGACATGGTGGTGTGTGCCTGTAGTCCCAGCTACTCAGGAGGCCGAGGCAGAAGAATTGCTTGAACTGGGGAGGCAGAGGTTGCAGTGAGCTGAGATTGCGCCACTGCACTCCAGCCTGGCAACAGAGAAAGACTCCCATCTTAAAAAAAAAAAAAAAAAAAAAAAAAAAAAATTAAAGGACAAAGTACTCTCAAACTCATCAGCAAGAAATCTGGATTAGTCTCTCTCTTACCCCAACTTTACTCACTTTTCAGGGTTAAGTTCAAATTCCACTAGCCCAATAAAGTTTTCCTTGACTAACTTGGACTAAAGTAAATCCCTTCCCTAAATTCCAGAGTCATCACTGTCTGTACAATTAACATAATTAATCATGAACTCGTTTATGGCATACTACTAGAACCATTACCTAAATGTTTAACTTTTCTTTTTCTTTTTTTTTTTTTTTTTGAGACAGAGTTTTGTTCTTGTTGCCCAGGTTGGAGTGCAATGGTATGATCTCAGCTCACTGCAACCTCCACCTCCTGGGTTCAAGCGATTCTCTTGCCTCAGCCTCCCCAGTAGCTGGGATTACAGGCATGCACCACCAAGCCTGGCTAGTTTTGTATTTTTAGTAGAGATGGGGTTTCTCCATGTTGGTCAGGCTGGTCTCGAACTCCTGACCTCAGGTGATCCGCCCACCTTGGCCTCCCAAAGTGCTGGGATTACAGGCATGAGCCACTGTGCCTGGCCAATGTTTAACTTTTCGTATGTTTAAGTCTGGTTTCTTAACTAGACTTACAAGCTCCTTAAAGGCAAAGACTGTTTATAATTCTGTTGGATTTCCTTTACGTGGTAAGACTTTTTGCCTTAATTTCTGCGAAAGCAGTTACACTGGAGTAGTAGCAACCCCCCTGCCCCCACCTCAGCCTCCCACAGTGCTGGGATTACCAGGTGTGAGACACCACATCCAGCCAGACCTTACAATTCAGTAGAAGAAAAATGCATGTTCTAAGAGCTTTACAGATATTGATCCTCATAACAATGATGCAGCTACTAATATTATCCCCATGTTATAGATAAGGAAACTGAGTACAGAGAGAACAAGCAATTTGCCCAAAATCACACAGCTAGTAAGTGGTGAAGCCAGGAATCAAACCCAGACAGTAAAGCTCATAATAACTACACTGTTATTCAAGACAGTTATGTGTTAAATGCCATGAGAGATGTATAAGCTGCTACAGGAAATCAGAGAAGAAAAACTTCCTCCTGAGTCAATCAAAAGGAGTTTCAGAGAGGTGTCATTTCAGCAGGGCTTATAAAGATGGATACAGCCTGTATATAAAGGCATTTGAGGCTAATCCCATGGAATCTCACTCTAGGGTATTTACTCTACAAACCTCTCCCTTTTTCTCTTTTTTAAAAGCATGTAATCATGTTTAAATCTACCCAATCTCTTAAAAAAAAAAAAAGTCCTTCGATCACACAGCCCCTCCTCATTTCGTCGTAAGCCTTTATTAAAGAAGTCTGCCCTTGCCATTTTCAACTTCCGTATTTCCTACTCAGTTATCAACATTCTGCCTTCTGGAATCTGTACTCATTACTCCCCTGAAATGGCTCTTGCTGAGATCACCAATTACTATAAGACGGCTAATAGATATTTTTCAGGTTTTTTTAAGGTAGAGGGAAAATAATCAATATGAAAGGATATCTCAAAGGAGGCAGAATACAAATAAATCATAAAGCAAGGCCCAGGATAGAAAGTGGAATCAGTAAGATAAAGGAGGGTACTTTATCAGCAATGAGGCAGAGAAATGAGGACCCATACGAAGAAAATGATGTCAAAGGAGATTCTGCTGGATGCCCTCAATTGGTTCAGTAAAGTGGTTAAACTATCTACTACGGTTGGTTCAAAGTTTGAGAGTAGAAAAGGTCTATTCTAAAGTCAGTAAGAAAGAAAAAAAAAAGGTGGGAAAAATATAGTAGAGAGAACAGGGCCAAAGGAATACAAAGAATGTAGGCTTGGGTATCAGACAGACCTGGGTTTAAATCCCAAATCTATATATAACTAAGCGTCCTTGGGTGCGTCGCCACACCACTCTGAGCCTCAGTTCCACCATTCATAAAGTGAGTAACATAGTATTTCCCCAGGGATGCTAAGAGGACTGAATTAAATGAGATAGCTTATCTAAAGTGCTAATGGTCTTATTTGAGAACTTTCCCCAAAATGTTCAGCAGCTAAATAGGAAAAAAGTATGACTGGAGGTTGGGAAGGTGGACATGGCAGAAGGTTAAGGGAGAAAGAATCTACAGTTGTTTAAGAGGACACTGTAATCGCTGACTGTAGAGTTCAAGAAAACAAAAGTAAGAGGGTCTGCCAACTCAGAAGAATAGAGCTAGGCTAGAGATAGGAGGTCAAAATGAGGTCACAAAGCAGACTCGGGAGTGATAGCTGCAGATTGAGATAGAGGTTGTGGTCAGAGACGGGAAGCTCTTATTTCAAGATCTTGAAGGCAGAATAGTTCCAAACAAGAATGAGGTCCAAGTGTAGCTGAATCAAATGGTAATCAAAATATATAAACATTACTGTAAATTATGAATGCAATTTAAGACAGCTTTATGCAACATCTCCTGCTATACAACTTGTTATTTTTTGAGAATTAAAAGAAACTTACATCTTTAAAGAAGGCAAAGGAAAAAATCAGCATTACTTACCATATGCGAGGTGTATTTTTTAAATTGTGGTAAAATTTACAGTTTAATACATTTTTAGGTATACAGTTCAGTAGCATGAAGTACATTTACACTGTTGTGCAACTGTCACCACCATGCATCTCCAGCACTTTTTCATCTTCCCAAACTGCTAGGTGGTTTTACACATTATTTCATTTAATCCTCACACAATTTACAACTCTATTTTTATTTTTTTTGAGACAGAGTCTCACTCTGTTGCCAGGGCTGGAGTGCAGTGGCGCAATCTTGGCTCACTACAACCTCCGCCTCCCAGGTTCAAGCGACTCTCTGGCCTCAGCCTCCGAGTAGCTGGGATTACAGGTGCCTGCCACTATGCCCCGCTAATTTTTTGTATTTTTAGTAGAGACAGGGTTTCGCCATGTTGGCAGGCTGGTCTCGAACTCCTGACCTCATGATTCACCCACCTCGGCCTCCCAAAATGCTGGGATTACAGGTGTGAGCCACCGCACCCAGCCTTTAACTCTATTTTTATAGATGAGGAAACAAGTTTTGAGAGGTTAAATGACTTCCTGAGATTGCATAGCTAACAAGTAGTAAATCTAGGATTCGAATTAGGCCAAGCTCTTTCTATATCCTGTTGCCTCTATTTAGTGTTAGAAAAAGACTCAAAAAAAGTTGTAAGGATACCTCCTTTGCTTAATCCCTTTCACAGGAACTCAATATACTTTACAAACTATTTTCTTCTCCTTTGTGTAATTCTTTTGAGAACTAAACTCAATATTGTTTCTAGATGTTAACTGTCTTAAAGGAAACTTAAATACCTTCCCTGATCCCCAGTCTATAAAGAATGGTACCTGACACTGAAATAAAGTAAATTAAAGATTCAATATAAAATTCCAGTTTGTTTTTGTTATGTGTTGTTTTAGAAAGAATGAAGCACCAAGTTACATTGCTCTTTCTTTTCTATCCTTTCTTAGATGAAATCCAAATTCCTTTTGTTTGAAGAGAAAGTGCCATTTCTCTTCCAGCTAAGTATTTTCTATTCTCTTCCCACAATTTTTGTTGTCCTGAAGATAGTTATGAAAGCTCAGTTTAAAAAACAAAAATACGTAACCATTCTAGTTAAAGAACACTTGTAAGCTGTTTCTTCATAAACATTTTCATCTTACTTTCACTAAAGTATAAATTAGATGACTGGTTTTCATTTTAGCAAAGTAAATCTAAAACTAGAAATAACTTATACCAAAGAACTTAGTGGATATACGTACATATTTATATATATGTGCATATATATCACTTAGAGTATGTATGTTATACATAAACCAGCAGAAGCAGCAGGTATGGTGAGAACTTGTCAAATCTATTTTGAGACATGTTAAACCCTGTTTCAGAAAGCTTTTATTCTGCATATCAAGCAACAGAGGTGGCTGTTCAGGAAGAGGTTGTAGTTGTTCTGCAGAGGTTTTTGGCTTCCGCACCTCCGAGATTCTACTGTTTACTGCCAAGAAGCAACGTGTGAAATCCCCTACTCTGGACCAGATGATGGCGCTTTTAGCTCTGTCAGCATTAACCATTCACCCCAATTTGATCTTTAAAATCATAATTTGATTTTCAACATTTGTCCTCCTTTCCTTAGATTTAAGATTTAGGTTACAATTCAGGAGACTTCTCACCTTCAAAGGCTTATCAGAACCTACATTTAGCCAAACAGGATTTATAACTGCAACTATATAATTACCTATATGAGCACACTCTCAGAGGATCAAAACTCAATGTGGTCTGTTTCTGGCCACCAAGTGGGTAAAAAATTTCTAACTCACAAGATGAGAAGGATTATAGTGCGTCATGACCCAGACCATTCTAGGTCAATGTTTTGTCTCTAACAGGGTTATCAAGAGACATTTTGTGAGAACCACTGTTAGTTTCCATGACATTACGGATATACTCCAGATATTTTACATACCTTAAAGACGAGGAGCTAGAAAACCTCCAAGGCCCTTTCTGACTCCAAAACCTTGATAAAAGTATGGAGGTGGAATTTGTGAATTTGTCTAAATCTTAAATTTATTTAAATATCTGTACGAATGAGGTAGTGAGCTTACTGTGATATAAAGATACTATTCTTATAAATTTTAAGGGATATTGTTTGGTTTTGGTATTATAAAATCTGGTAAATAAATTTATACAAGCATACCTTGTTTAACTGTGCTTTCCTTTATTGCGCTTTGCAGATATTGCATTTTTTACAAATAGAATGTTTGTGGTAACTGTGTCTGCCAGTCTATCAGCACCATTTTTTCAACAAAATGTGTTCTCTGTGTCATAGTTTGGTAATCATCATATTTCGAACTTCATTGTTATCTGTTATAGCAATATATGGTAATTTTTGATGTTAGTGTTGTAATTGCTTTGGGGTACCATGAACTAAGCCCACATAAAATGTCAAACTTAATTGATCAATATGTGTGTTCTGACTGATCCACCAACCAGCTGTTCACCCATCTCTCTTCCTCTTCTCAGGCCTCCCTATTCCTTGAGACACAACAATATTGAAATCAGGCCAATTAGTAACTTTACAATGGAAGACTCACTGACATTGAATACTGCTTTTCCTTAAAAAAAAAATTTTTTTTTGAGACTGCAACAAGATAAGACCTCTGTCTCTCTGAAAAGCTAATTTTTATTTATTTATCTATGTATTATTTTGAGATAGAGTTTCGCTCTTCACCCAGGCTGGAGTGCAGTGGCACTATCTCGGTTCCCTGCAACCTCCACATTCCGAGTTCAAGAGATTCTCGCACCTCAGCCTCCTCAGTAGCTGGGATTACAGGCGTGAGCCACCATGCCCAGCTAATTTTTGTATTTTTAATAGAGATGGGGTTTTGCCATGTTGGCCAGGCTGGTCTCAAACTCCTGACCTTGGATGAACCACCTGCCTTGGCCTCCCAAATGGCTGGAATTACAGGTGTGAGCCACCACACCCAGCCCCCCTCCCTTTTATTTTCTTTAATTTATTGAAATGGAATCTCACTCTGTTGCCCAGGCTATAGTGCAGTGGTACCATCTCGGCTCACTGCAACCTCTGCCTCCTGGGTCAAGCGATTCTCCTGCCTTAGCCTCCCAAGTAGCTGGGATTACAGGTGCATGCCACCACCTAATTTTTGTATTTTTAGTAGAGACGGGGTTTCACCATGTTGGCCAGGCTGGTCTTGAACTCCTGACTTCAAGTGGTCCACCGGCCTTGGCCTCCCAAAGTGTGGATTACTGGCGTGAGCCTCTGCGTCCAGCTGTAATCTAAGATTCTATCAGTTGTGAGATCCATTTCAATAGCACAGGTGTTAAAAATGTAAAAATATACGCAACTTAGAATAAATAAAATGCATTACTAAATGCAAAAAAAAAAAAAAAAAAGAAACAAAAAAGCCTCAAAAAACAACAGCAACAACAAAACCCTTACAATGGCCTCTGAGTGTACAAGTAAAAGGAAGAGTCACACATCTCTCACTTTAAATCAAAAGCTAGAAACGATTAAGCTTAGTGAGGAAGGCATGTCAAAAGCTGAGATTGGCCAAAAGCTAGGCCTATTTTGCCAGTACACAAGTTGTGAATGCGAAAGAAAAGTTCTTAAAGGAAATTTAAAATGCTAGTCCAGTGAACACAAAAAAGCAAAACAGCCTTATTGCTGGTATAGAGAAAGTTTGAGTGGTCTGGATAGGTTAAACCAGCTACAACATTCCCTTAAGCAAAAGCCTAATCCAGAGCAAGGTTCTAACTCTCCTCAATTCTGTGAAGGCTGAGAGAGGTGAGGAAGCTGCAGAACAAAAGGTAGAAGATAGCAAAGTTTGGTTCATGAGATTCAAGGAAAGAAGCCATCTCCATAACATAAAAGTGCAAGGTGAAGCCGCAAGTGCTGATGTAGAAGGTACAGCAAGTTATCCAGCAGATCTAGCTAGGAGCACTGATGAAGATAGCTACACTAAACAAATTTTCATTGTAGACAAATCAGCCTTATATTGGAGGAAGATGCCATCTAGGGATTTCATAACTATAGAGGAGAAGTAAATATGTGGCATCAATGCTTCAAAGGACAGGATGGCTCTCTTGTTAGGGGCTAATGTAGCTGGTAACTTTGAGTTGAAGCCAAGGCTTATTTACTATTCTGAAAATCCTAGGGCCCCTAAGACTTATGCTAAATCTACTCTGCTTGTGCTCCATAAATGGAAAAGTAAAGCCTAAATGACAGTACATCTGTTTACAGCATGGCTTACTGAATATTTTAAGCCAACTGTTGAAACCTACTGCTCAAAAAAAAAAAGATTCCTTTCCAAATATTACTGATTATTAACAATGTACCTAGTCACCCAAGAACTCTGATGCAAACATACAAGATTAGTGTTTTCATGCCTGCTAACATAATATTCATTCTGTAGCCCACAGGTCAAGGAGTAATTTCAAGTCTTAAGACATACGTTTCCTAAGGCTATAGTTGCCACAGTGATTCCTCTGATGGACTCGGGCAAAGTCAATAGAAATCCTTTGGGGAAAGGATTCACCATTCTCGATATCATTAAGAACATTTGGGGCTGGGCGCAGTGGCTCATGCCCGTAATTCTAACACGAGGTGGGTGGATTACTTGAGGCCAGGAGTTTGAGACCAGCCTGGCCAACATGGCGAAACCCCATCTCTACTAAAAATGCAAAAATAAGTCGGGTGTGGTGGCGCATGCCTGTGGTCTCAGCTACTCGAGAGGCTGAGGCACAAGAATCGTTTGAGCCTGGGAGGTAGAGGATGCAGTGAGCTGAGATTTCGCCACTGAACCGGGGAGGCAGAGGTTGTAATTAGCCAAGATTGCGCCACTGTACTCCAGCCTGGGTGACAGAGTGAGACTCTGTCTGAAAAAAAAGAAAGAAAAAAAAAAGAACATTTGGGATTCATGGGAGGAGGCCAAAATATCAACATTAACAGGTGTTTGGAAGACGCTGATTCTAACCCTAATGGATGACTTTGAGGGGTTCAAGACTTCAGTAGAGGTAGTCACTATGGATATGGTGGAAATAGCAAGACAAGAATTAAAAGTGGAGCCTGAAGATGTGACTGAATTGCATCAATATCATAATCCAACTTGAATGGATATGCAGCTGCTTCTTATGGATGGGCAAAGAAAGTGGTTTCTTGAGATGGAATCTACTCCTGATGAAGGTGATGTCAACATCGTTGAAATGGTAACACAAGATTTAGAATATTCCATAAACTTAGTTGATAAGCAGCAATAAAGTTTGAGAGGACTGACTTCAACATTTTTTTTTTTTTTTTTTTTTTTTGAGACAGGGTCTTGCTCTGTTGCCAAGGCTGGAGTGCAGTGGTTTGATCTAACTCACTGCAACCATGAACTCCTATGCTCAAGTGATCTTCTAGTCTCAGCGTCCCAAGTAGCTACAAGGACTACAGTTGTGTGCCACCACACCCAGCTAATTTTTTATTTTTTAAACATTTTGTAGAGATGGGTCCCGCTGTGTTGCCCAGGCTGGTCTCAAATGTCTTGCTTCAGGTGATCCTCCTGCCTTGCCCCCCAACCATGTTGGGATTACAGGCATGAGTCACCGCTCTTGGCCTGACTCCAATTTTGAAAGATGTTCTACTGTGGGCAAAATGCTATCAGACAGCATCTAATGCTACAGAGAAATCTTAGTGAAAGGAAGTCGATCAATGCAGCAAACTTCATTGGTGTCTTATTTCAACAAATTGCCGCAGCTACCCCAACCTATAGACGCCACCACCCTGATCAGTCAGCGACCATCCACATCAAAACAGGACCCTCACCAGCAAAAAGACCAATACTCGCTGAAGGCTCGGATGATCAATAGCATCTTTAAGCAATTAAAATATTTTAAAATTAAGGTATATACATTATTTTTTAAACATATAATGTTACTGTACATTTAAAAGACTACAGCATAGTGGAAACATAACTTTTACAGACACTGGGAAACAAAATCCACGATTGCTTTATTGCTTTAGTATAGTGGTGATCTGGAACCAAACCTCCAAGATATGCCTGTACTTACTGGCTTTCACAATAATGTAAGACCAAATTAGGTCAAATTCAATATTCTGTTTCCAAATGGTGTGTAAGGTCATGGCATCCTCAGTGATGCCAAGTTCAAATTGTTCAGGACATGCTCTAAAACATCCCTGGTTTTTCTTCATAATTTAAAAGCTTTGATCTATATTTTATCAGCCTTCACTTTTACAGACTAAAGAGATCAAATTATTAAAGTCAGTAACTTTATTCAAAATTCTTAAGACAGACCTTTCTACAAGGTAGTATAAGTTTCTCTAGTCTTAAGCAGATAATTTTAATTTTCATCATTTTAATAAATATTTCCTTATGTAGAAAACTTTCTTTACAGTAGCAATGACTAATGACACAGTTGGCTTAGAACTGTAAGTCATTAGAACCAAAGGGAACTCAGAAGTTAAATGCAACCTTTTCCTTTTACAAATGAGGAAACTGAGACTTAGTGTTGAGAAGCGGGTTTCCTATGGTAAAACAACCAAAAACCTGAGCTAAATCCAACAAAACAGTGCTCTTCAAACTGCAGATCAGGACCAATCAATTAAGTAGGTTGCTGCTAGTGTTTTAAAAAAGCAACAGAGTAGAAAATATCAGAGGCATTTCATGTAGTAAGGATAATACTGTTTCACAGAAGTTTTGTTTTAGTTTCAGTTATACGCATATATGAGATCATAATGTAAAATGCACTTAGTGGTCGAAAGTTTGGAAGTCATTGCAAGAAGATATCTAATCTTTTGGGTGAATTTAACAATTTATTCTTAGTCTCATTCTGTCGCCCAGGCTGGAGTGCAATGGTGTGATCTTGGCTCACTGCAACCTCTGCCTCCTGGGTTCAAGCGATTCTCCTTACTCAGCCTCCCAAGTAGCTGGGGCTACAGGCGTGTTCCAGCACTCCTGTCTAATTTTTGTATTTTTAGTAGAGATGGGGTTTTGTCATGTTGGCCAGGCTGATCTTGAACTCCTGACCTCAGGTGATCCACCAGTCTTGGCCTCCCAAAGTGCTAGAATTATGGGCTTGAGTCACCACGCCTGGCCATAAAAATTTATTATTATTTTAAAATTATGATTATTAAAATTACTATTATGATGCAATTTATTATTTATCATGACTCACTGTAAGCTAATAAAAATATCTCTGCATTAAATACTACATGCCACCATTTACAAGAAGCAATTTTTTCCTCCCTAAAGGAAGACTGGCTCAGGATATTGTATCCCATACCACATGTGAACAGACTTTCTTTAAAATACCACATTTCTGTAGAGCTTACATGTGCAATAGCCAGACAAGCTTTTAAAAATATCAAATTCTAGAATTCTGATCCTTAGCACAGGTAAAAAGATGTCTCTGAAAAAACAGTGACCTCTAGTGGATTAATTAAATAGCATGGACATAATCCCTGCCCCTAAGAATTTGGAAATTAAGGTAACACAAATGCACCCAGATATAAAAGATACTGATACGGTTATACACTGACAAGTGTTATATATAATTAAGGGCTATAGTTATGCTATACAATGAGGCAGATGCATATATATAGATTATTCACTGTTTCCTTCTAATCAAGTGGAATATAACAAATAGAATCCTGGTCTCATACAGATCACTAGTTTAAGAAATACACTTAATGAACGGGTTGGATTAAATCTCTCTAAGAACCCTTTTAGCTCTTTAATTATGATTCTTTCTTAATTCATTTTGTACATCAATATCAGATTAAATTCTGCTCAAAAACATTTGATGGCTCCCCAGTACTTGAGGGTTTACCACACTCAGTCTGGCCCTTTGTTATTTATCTATTGCTATCTTCTCGTTTCCCAAATTTCAAGTCAGCCAATGTTCAATATCCCAACCCATTCCCACAGGTTTATTTTCTCACTTTTGCTCACAGTTTCTCATTATGCAATGTCCTAACCTTGCTCATTTATAGGCCAGGTCCCCATTAAAGTCAACACAAATGTGTTTAATTCATGTTCTGCCATCCAGTGATTGTTAAATTCACAGGCTGGGTTTTATACTTGTATGTGTGTATGTGTATAGCCTGCCAGGTACTAAGCACTTACTGCACAATTTGAATATAAATTAAGTTGATTCATTTAGATTAGGGAAACAAAGGCTTTTTTTTTTTTTTTTTGAGATAGAGTCTCGCTCTGTCACCAGGCTGGAGTGCAATGGCAGGATCTCGGCTCACTGCAACCTCTGCCTCCCAGGTTCAAGCAATTCTCCTACCTCAACCTCCTGAGTAGCTGGGACTACAGGCACGCGTCACCACGCCCAGCTAATTTTTGTATTTTTAGTAGAGACGGGTTTCACCACGTTGGCCAGGATGGTTTTGATCTCTTGACCTCGTGATCTGCCTGCCTCAGCCTCCCAAAGTGCTGGGATTACAGGCATGAGCCACCGTGCCCGGCACAAAGGACATTTTCATCTTTCTTTTTTAGTGAGGTAGTGAAGGGTATATAGCTAAGGTAGAATTTCAAGAACTGCAAATATAAAGTGAAAGGGCTTCAAGTTTTGGGGAAAAGTGAGCATTCTGAATATAGGACGGTAAGATTTTAGGAAAACGTTAGAGGAAGACCTGTTTTACTTCATTTTATTTATTTATTTAATTTTTGAGAGTCTCACCCTGTGGCCCAGGCTAGAGTTCAGCAACATGATCTTGGCTCACTGCAACCTCCGCCTCCCGGGTTCAAGTGATTCTCCTGCCTCAGCCTCCCGAGTAGCTGGGATTACAAATGCCCGCCACCACACCCAATTAAATTTTGTATTTTTAGTAGAGACGGGGTATCACCATATTGGCCAGGCTGGTCTCAAACTCCTAAGCTCAAGTTATCCGCCCACCTTGGCCTCCCAAAGTGTTGAGATTACAGGCATGAACCACTACACCAGGCTGGAAGACTTGTTTAAATTAGCTAAAGGAAGTACCAATACCTATGCTTGAAGAAAACAGAGATGGCAGGAAAGGTAGTTTGGTAAGTGGTTTTGAAGCAGTTGAGGTAGATAATGAGGATGGCACAAAGGGTTAAATTTAAGATGTAGAGAAAATCTCTTTGGAAGAAAAGTTAAGGATAACTTGAGGAAACACTGGTTTCAGTGGGGAATAAAATATGTTGCTCTCAGAGGACTGGGGAAGTAATGGGTAGCTCTAGTGACAGAAATATTAAGAAAGGAGAAAAAGAATAAGTAAAAAATACTCTTAGCTTCCCAGTCATGTTGAACAATGCCAATCTTTTATTTTCCCAACAAGAAAGCTGACAGGCTGGTGGTGAAATGATGAACAATTTAGTCTTCATTACGTTTAACCCAATTATCAAGGGCCACAGTGTCACGTTTTCCATATCCTAAACCACACAGGATTGGATTGGCAGGCAGAGGTGTGTGCCATCACACGTGCTGTCATCAGCATAAATGATGTTATTTGAATTGAGAGTGGTATTATATCGCCTTACGCATTAGAAAAGACTTCAAGGTTTTCAGCTTTTTTTTTTTTTTTTTTTGAGTCAGAGCTTTCTAGTTAACCTGCATCTCATTATGTTTAGGCCATTAGTTTATTTGGCATAGTTCCTATCTTACGACAAGTAACACTGCCTTGTGTTGTTATGATATACTCTTTCAAATACGCATTTATTTTGGGCATTATCTCATTAAGCCTTTGATTGGAATTTCTAGGCAATGCAGTTTAATTACCGTAACAATAACTTGTTACCTTTATATTATCATGCCATTTCACCCTCAATAATAAAATTTTCTTGACTTTACCACCTAGTAAAACATTGCAAGTATTTAAATCATTTTCCAAGAGGCTAAACTCCAGCATTGCCCGTAAACTTTTGTACAAAAAAAAATTACTTTTAATTGTCTGTCTTTAAATTGATAAAACAGTGTACTGATTTTTATAAAGAGTAAATGACTCTGAACTTTTTAACCTTCCTCACAGCAGAGTTCACTTGGATCCTAAGACCCAGTAACTTCTGAAAAAATTTAACATTCTTCCTCCAGGATTATCATATTAACAGGATTCACAGACATAACTAGCATCACAGGGCACCGGAGTTAAAGTTCTGATTTAGCAATTAAAGCTAAAACAACAAACAAATAACATTTGTATGTATGCATTTTCTGATTTTAAGTGTAAAATCCTCAATAGCTATGCTTAAAATATAACCATTTCCCCATAATTAAAGTGTATAAAATGGTCACTTTTTACAGAAAACTAGACCTACTCTCAGCTAATCTCAAAAAGAAGAAACAAATTATTAGAACAGAATATATGAACAAATGTGTATACACAATGACTTAAATTACCTCTCTTCTTCTCGAACCCATACTGGAGTTTTGGGAATTTGTGCTTCAAAAAACTTAGATGCTTGATAACAAAATTGCTGCAAAAGACTGAAAAGAACATTATAAATCCAGTTTTTTTCTTATTGTGAAACATTACCTACATACAGTTGCGAGTATAAAACATAAATGTATAGTTCAAAGAATAAAATGGAAACCTATAGATCTACCACCCAAAGTAAGACATAACATACTGAACCTTTGAAGGCCTCTATGTGCCTTCCCAACTGCATCGCCCTCCACGTTCCCCAGAAGCACTATCATAAATTTGATGTTAATCATTCCCTCATTTCTCTTCAGTTTTAGCACCTGTGTACATATCTCTATAAAAAATATTCAGTTTTGCCTATTTTTAAACATTTTTTTGAATGGAATAATACTGTTATACATTCTTATCTTACTTCATTCACTTATTAATTTTTTTTTTTTTTTTTTAGGGACAGGGTCTCATTCACTGTAGCCTCAAACTTCTGGGCTCAAACAATCCTCCAGTCTCAGCCTCTTGAGTAGCTTGGACTACAGGCATGCCACCACACTCGGCTATTTTATTTTTTTGTGGAGATGGGGTCTCGATTTGTTGCCCAGGCTGGTCTCAATCTTTTCTCCCTGACCTCCCAAAGTGCTAGAATTATAGGTGTGAGCCACCGTACCTTGCTACTTTTTTTGTTTAAAATTATGTTTTTAAGATTCATTCAAGTAGTTGTAGCTTATTAATTTTCACTGTGTACTACATTCCATTGTGTTAGTGTATTACACTTTACCATTTATAGACAGTTGAGTTGTTTTTAATTTTTTTGCTATCACTACAATGTTACTATAAACTTTTTTTGCAATTAAAAAATGTTTAAAATTGTGGTAAAATATACATCATATAAAATTTATCATCATAACCATTTTTAAGTGTACAGCACAGTGGCATTAAGTGCCTTCACACTGTTGTGCAACTATTACCACCATTCATCTTTAGAACTCGTTTTATCTTACAAAACTGAAACCCTGTACACTAACTTACCATTCCCACCTCTCTTAATGATCATTCTACTTTCTGTCTCTAGTAATTTGACTTCTCTAAGTACCTCATGTAAGTGAAAGCATATAGTATTTGTCCTTTTGTGCTGGCTTATTTCACTTAGCATATTATTTTCAAGGTTCATCTACCTTGTAGCATGTGTCAGAATTTCTTTCCTTTTTTTAAGGCTAATATTCCATTGTGTGTATATACCACTGTTTATCCAGCTATAAACATTTTTATACATACATGCTGGTGCACATGTGTAATAATTTTATTAGGGTTTATACCAAGAAATAGAAAGGCTTAATTACAGAGAATGTGCAAAGACTTCACCAGACAAATGCCAAACCATTTCTCAAAAAGGTTGCACCAATTTTGATTCCCACTAGTTGCAAAAAGATTTCCTAATATTGGCTATTTTGTGGGCTGTGAAAACATAACTCAATGTGTTTTTATTTGCTATTTCTCTGATTACTGATAACATTGAGCATCTTTTCATATGTTTTTTAGCCATTCAAGTTCCTTGTGTAAATTTTCTATTAGTTTGTCTGTCTTTTCTTATAGATCATATATTCTAGATATGATTCTATGGTCAGTTACATGAAATAACAACATTCTGCTTTGTGGCTTCTCTTTTCATTCTTTTTTTTGAAACTTCTGATGAACAAAAATTTAACATTTTAATATAGAAATGTTTATCAGTTTCTCCTCTTTGGCCCAAAATTTTCCATCTTATTTTATAAAGTCTCTCTACCTCAAGTTTATATCTTCCCATATTGTCTTTTTTTTCTTTCTTTTTTTTTTTTTTTTGAGATGGAGTCTCGCTCTGTTGCCCAGGCCAGAGTGCAGTGGTGCAATCCTGGTTCACTGCAAGCTCCGCCTCCCAGGTTCATGCCATTCTCCTGCCTCAGCCTCCTGAGTAGCTGGGACTACAGGAGCCCGCCACCACGCCTGGCTAATTTTTTGTATTTTTTAGTACAGATGGGGTTTCACCGTGTTACCCAGGATGGTCTCCATCTCCTGACCTCATGATCCGCCCGCCTCAGCCTCCCAAAGTGGTGGGATTACAGGCTTGAGCCATGGCCCCCAGCCTATTTTTTTTTTTTTTTTTTTTTTTTTGAAGACAGTGCCTTGCTCTGTTGCCCAGGCTGGAGTGCAGTGGCATGATCTTGGCTCACTGTAACCTCTGCCTCCCAGGTTCAAGTGATTCATGTGTCTCAGCTTCCTGAGTAGCTGGGACTACAGGTGCGTACCACCACATTTGGCTGGTTTTTGTACTTTACTTTGTAGAGACAGGGTTTTGCCATTGCCCAGGCTGGCCTCCAACTCCTTGAGCTCAGGTAATCTGCCCACCTTGGCCTCCCAAAGTGCTAGGATTACAGGTGTGAGCCACCATGCCCGGCCTCTCCCACAGTGTCTTCAAAAAGAATCTACCTTTTACATTTATGTCTTTAATCTACCTAAAATTGATCTGTGTATACAGACTGAGATAGGCATCAATTTTCATTTTTTCTATTTGCATAACTAATTGTGCCAGTATAATTTATTGAAAAACCCATCCTTTCTCTACTGATCTACAATACTCCTGCTGTCATATATCAAGTGTCTACATATGTGTTTAGTCTGTTACTGACTCTCTATTCTGTTCCATGATTTATTTGCCTAGATTTGTGTCACTATGCACTTTTAACTTTTAAATGTTCAAGTCTCAATTGAAGCTTAAGCAAAACAATTAATACCTTGACTGAATTATTTACAAATAAAACCAAACTTTTAACACCACCATTTTCTAACCAGTAAGATTTTAAACAGTTTCTTTTAGAATCCCATTTAATATCATTAAAAATTAATTGCCATTCCTTGTTAGGATAGTGGTTAGTAAAGAAAAAAAATTAATTGCCACGATGAAAACCTTTAAACTCACCTTTCTTTCAGTAATATCATAGACTTTATTGGTCTTGGTAGAAATTTTATATTTCTGTTTTGGTACCTAAAGAAAGAAAGTACAGCTTACAAAAGAATCCATATAATAAACATGAAACTTACATTATAAGATTAAGTAATCTACATATCATATCATTGGCCAATCCATGCCTTTAGTTCATGACCTTTGGTTTCATTTCTTATTCTTACAACAAAGTATTTTGCTAAATGAAATAATAAAAGCCCATATTTAAGAAAAAAAAATGAGTTACTTACAATTCCCAGCTTCTTCTGACATAAAGGATAACCACAGAGTTTGACAATAGAACGTTCATCCACGACATCGCTGTAGTGAGCAGGTGTAATGAACTTCCCCTAAAATGAAATGAGAGGGTTATTTCCTCCTAGTTTAATACAAAAGTTCATTTATCAGCTCTGTAAGCCTCATCGATCTTATCTGAAAACACAGGGATAGCAATAGTACCTCCCTCATAAGTTAGAGGTTAGAATTAGAGGAGAAAATAAAGCAAAATCACTTACAGAAGTGCTCAACATACAGTAAGCATTCAAAAAAAGTTGTTATTAAAAAAATGTCTGCCACAGTGGTCTCTGCATCTTTGTAGATTATATATTTAAGTGAAATAATTCTGAGGCATGAGGAAGAAGTGATGCTATAGCTATACACAAGCTAAATGACAACAGTATCTTTTATTTTTTAAAAAAATTATTTAAAAAATTAACTAAATCAGAAAATAATAAAATACAATTTTACCTATTTTTTAAAGCATAATCTTTAACAACAATGTATTTCAAAAGTGTCATTGTGACTCCTGAACAGTTTGTGCAAAATTTTCCCACTTCTGAAAAATCTGTACAGAGTGGTGAGGTGATGGTTGTAAGCTAACATCAAATAGTTTCCTTTGACATCTTCATGTTCAAATAATCTTGATTCTTGTTCTTAACTTTGAGATCTTTTAACAAGTTTTTCTGTTTTCACAGGGACTGAAATACTTTTTATTGAGTGATATAAGTTTTATGTTTCAAACGAAGCATATTTGCTTTTGTCTTTTCTGGTGTCATCATATATGCCGATACTGATGCAGTTACCTGTGTCAATAAAAATATGAATTGTCATGTTCATATTCCTGTTTAGAAAAAGATCTATGAACTATACTAAGAAGTGTTTTTGTAATAGAAGCTTTGAGTTTTCATTTGCCCTCTTAAGGATTATGATAATATAAAAGAAATTTCCATTCAAAATTTTAATGTAGTGAAGCTGTTTAAAAATTTTTTTATTCTCGGCGGGGCACAGTGGCTCAAGCCTGTAATCCCAGCACTCTGGGAGGCCGAGACGGG
>NW_016826182.1:226381-236863 GCF_001698545.2 Rhinopithecus bieti
AATTTTTTTTATTCTCAAATTTTATTTAGACAGGGTCTCACTGTGTTGTCCAGACTGGTCTCAAACTCCTGGGCTCAAGCGATCCTACTGCCTTGGCTTCCCAAAGTGCTGGGATTACAGGCATGAGCCATCCTGCTTTGCCTAAAAAAATTTAATGTGGGACGGGTGTGGTGGCTCATGCCTGCAAGCCCGGCACTTTGGGAGGCCGAGGCGGACGGATCACGAGATCAGGAGATCAAGACCATCCTGGCTAACACGGTGAAACCTCATCTCTACCAAAAATACAAAAAATTTAGCCGGGCATGATGATGGGTTCCTGTAGGTCCAGCTACTCGGGAGGCTGAGGCAGGAGAACGGCATGAACCTGGGAGGCAGAGCTTGTAGAGCCCTGCACTCCAGACTGGGCAACAGATTCCATCTCAAAAAAAAAAAAAAAAATTTAATGTGGAATTTAATTCTGTTTTATGTTAAGTCATAAATGATCTGTATTTCAGGTTTTTGAAATATGAAAATTGATGAAATTACATTGACAAAAATAATATTCTTCTGTTACTTAAAATAATACAACACAGAATATAGAAATCTGGAATTGCAATCACAGAACAAACTGAAGAAAATCAAGTGGTATTAGCAGACTGGTTAAAAGAACCATGACTAAGGGCAAAATATACTTGCTTTTCTTTTTTCTTTTCTCCCCATCCTCATTTTTCTTTTTTTCCATTTATTATTTATTTATTTGTTTTGAGACAGATTCTAGCTCTTGTTGCCCAGGCTGGAGTGCAGTGGCGTGATCTCAGCTCATTGCAACCTCTGCCTCCTGAGTTCAAGTGATTCTCATGTCTCAGCCTCCCGAGCAGCTGGGATTACAGGCATGAGCCACACCTGCCTAATTTTGTATTTTTAGTAGAAACGGGGTTTCACCATGTTGGCTAGGCTGGTCCCAAACTCCTGACCTCAAGTGATCCGACCACCTTGACCTCCCAAAGTGCTGGGATTACAGGCATAAACCATTGTGCCTGGCCTCTTTTTGCTTTTTAATTGACAATAATAATTGTATATATTTGTGGGGTAGTAGGTGATGTTTTAACACATGTATATATTACCAAATCAGGCTAATTAACATATCTATCACCTCACATATTTATCCTTTGTGGTGAGAATATTTGAAATCCACTCTTAATATTTTGAAATATACATTACCTGTCATCACCTTGTTATGTACTTGTTATTTTTCATTAGTGCATTTTAAAGTCACTATACAAGGAATGCATGATAGTTGTTTATTTTAAAATGCATGAATTATATAGACTGTTATCTGCATCTAATGACTGAGAACAAATTCAAAGATTTTAATGATGCAAAGAAGTTTCATGTTGCACAGATTTAAAGATGTTATACTACAAAACTAATAATTTGTCAACTTAACACATACACACTCCATTAGGAACTCTTCTGTAATATTCTCTTCTAAAAGCTGTTCAACAATATGTAGAGCTTTTCTTTCAAATTCAATCTTCTTTCTCACAGCTGCTTCTAGTTCTGCTTTCCTAAAATTTGCAAGAGAAAGTTAATCTACTTATAAGCTTCATGTCCAATATTCCATTTTTTAAAATACAACACTAACCTAACTCACTATTTTGCCACTTAAATTTAAACGTATTTAAAAAATTTTTTTGAATAAAAATATTTATTTCTTTTTAGTTGTAGAGACAAGGTCTCACTATGTTGCTTAGATGGGTCTCAAGCTCCTGGCCTCAAGTAATACTCCCACCTCAGCCTCCCAAAGTGCTGGGATCACCGGCATGAGCCACCATATCTGGCCAAATTTCTATTTTCTAATGCTGTTACTTTTGATCCAATACTTTTCAAAAAGGAAACAAGCTACTTTTTGCACTGCACACACAGAAGCCTTTATATACTCTTTGTCTGGTTAATGTCTACTTAGCATGCAGGTCTCAGCATAAGGCTTTCCCTGAAAACTCACAACTAACCTCCCTGCCACCCACTTCCAACTAAATTAGACTTGATTATTCCTTCTTGTAACATCACAGCCTTTTCCTTCATAGTGCTTATCACAATTTGTAATTATGTGTTTATGTTAATTAACTATTATTTATTTCTCTGTTCCACTAGACAAGAATTGTGTCTATTCTGTTCACCATATCTTCAGAGCCTAACACAGGTCTGGCATATCTTATACTCAGTAAATAATTTTTGAAAGAATGAGTAAATTAAGACCAAAGTCAATATTAAGATTAATAAGTCTTCACAAAATGAAAATCATAGCTACATATACTTTTAATACCCTTCACATTCTATTCCTCTTCTAAAACTTTGTGTGATATGTGGTAATATCTTGCCTTTTGAGAACCAGAACTAGTACAAGACAGCTTTTTTTCTTTTTTCGAGACAGAGTCTCACTCTGTTGCCCAGGCTGGAGTGCAGTGGTGCGATCTCAGCTCACTGCAAGCTCCATCTCCCGGGTTCATGCCATTCTCCTGCCTCAGCCTACCGAGTAGCTGGGCCTACAGGGGCCTGCCACCACACCTGGCTAAGTTTTTGTATTTTTAGTAGAGATGGGGTTTCACCGTGTTAGCCAGGATGGTCTCGATCTCCTGACCTCGTAATCCACCCGCCTCGGCCTCCCAAAGTGCTGGGATTACAGACATGAGCCACCGTGCCCGGCCAGGACAGCTTTTTGATGAAAATCTGGACTTGATGTAACAAAGAACAGAAAAAGTTTCTTGGAGTAACAGAGAAACTTGGAGAGTGAGTCTCTGGCATATAAAGCAATAAAAGGGGAGTGTACCTGAAGTGGTGAAAAACAAACACCTTCTATAGACACTCACGCCTTCACTAGCAGTCTGAGTGCTTAGTTTGGTTTTCTTAAAGCCTGGAGTAGAGGAATGTTAACAGTCTATGTGAGAATTTATAGGCCTTCCCAGATCTTTCCCTTCCCTCTCATGATAGTTTTCTCTAAAAAAAAAAAAAGGTGACTATTAGTTTTAAAATTGGTACAAGTAATATAAGATAAGTAGATATGCCAATGTAGTTGTCCATGTAGCTGTCATACCTTTTAGAAGCATCTTCTTGTTTCAAAGTAGTTGTCTGTTTAGTACCTACAACAAAAATAGTCATGTGCCACATAATGACATTTTGTAAACGACGGACAGCATACAGACAGCGGTCTCATAAGACTAAAATACTGTATTTTTACTGTACCTTTTCTATGTTTAGATATACAATTGCCTACAGTACTTAGTACAGTAACATGCTGTGCAGGTTTGCAGCCTGGGAGCAATAGGCTGTATCATATAGCCTAGTGTGTAAGTAGGCTATACCATCTAAGTTTGTGTAAGTGCACTCTGTGATGGTCACACAAGGATGAAATTGCTTAACAACGCATTTCTCAAAATGCATCCCTGCAGTTAAGCTACACATCGTGGCAGTAGGTCAGGCCTATACAAACACATTAGGTACAAGATAGATTCCTACACAAATAACAAACTAGACCAACTTTTCTTCTTTTCCACATATTTTATGTCCAATCGTGTGTAAATCAAAATGAAATAGGAAGGGAAAGCAATCTGTTTTTGCAAATTGATTACTGTTTAATTTTCTTGGTTAAAATGTATCTTTGGGGATTGAATTTTCTTCTGTATCATAGTTGCTTAATTAACCATTCCTGAAAATCTGAGATCTGGGTACTTTTTAGGGAAACCTCTCTCTCCGTCTGCCAAACGTCCTCTCTGGGAGAAGAGGGGAGTCCGGCACCTCAAAGAACCGGGCACCCAAGCAGTCTGGAAAGGAGGACCGGTCCTAGGTTCAAGACCAGCTGCCAACGCTGCCCTAGTCACTTGCCCCGAATCCCGGGGACCCCAGGCCTGGGTTCCCGGCGCCTCCACTGTACTTTCTCTCAGAGGCTGGGGCCACTGCCCGCGCGAGGGAAATCCTGCAACACTGACGTAAAGGGGTGAGGGCCGGCCAGGAGATCTTTCGCAGGGGGAGCGGACGGCGGTGGGAAGTTTTCGGCCTTCTCTACCTGGGAGAACCCCTCCCCTGAAGCAGCCTTTCAGGAGCGCCCGCGCGCTTCGGTCTAGAACTGGAGATCGCGGTCCAGCTTTCAGGGTCCCAAAGTGGGAAGACATCCTTGCTCCTACCTGCGGCTTTTCGAGAGCGGCGAGGAGCCCCGGCCTTGCGGCCGGCAGAACCCGGCCCAGTACAGTCCGCCATGGGGTAGAGTAGTCTGCGGGACCGGGACTAGCTCCGGCGTCTTGCCCCTAGGCCCCGCCTTCCTACGCGTAGCGCGAGGCGGACCCCGCTGGCGTGGGGCGGGGCCAGAAGAGCGGGCTAAGTGGCCGGAGGAGGTGGCGGCGGCTGGGAGAGGCGAGAGGTCTGGCCGGTAAGTGGAGTCGTGGAGAGGTTCGGGGTGGCCAGGGCTAGCGGTTGGCTGTGAGCCGCGGCGGACTTGGTGCCGCGGGCCGACTAGGCCACGCGAGGTGGTGGAGCCTGCACACCTAGGCGAGCAGGAATCGGAAGACATGGCTTCCTCTGATGCCGCCCGCACGCGCGCTGGGGTGTTATTCGTCTTATAGCGCGCTGCGCTGAGAACCGGGCTGACCCGCGCCCCTACTGAGGGTTTGGGGCCGAGCCTTGCCTCCGGGAGAAGCGATGGTCTTCTCCGGAAGGCCGCCGTTGCCTTGTCTCCGTGTGATACAGTGATTTCCCTAGCTGGATTGATCACTTTGGGTACTGCAACTCCTAGAGAGAAATGGGATGGAGGGCATCTGAATCTTCACCCCCTATAGATAAGCTTGTGTTGCACCCCAGTTTTTGTGAGGTGAGACATTAAAAAATCCCCTAATGATTAGAAATTTGATTTCAGGTCCACCTTTTGGAATTTTTTTTTCATAAAAGAAGTACTTTGCTTTTTAAAAGCCCTTTAGTTCGTATTTGCCTTGCCTCTTGGGACTGCTCGAGAGTTTTTTCTTTTTTTCCTTCAAAATAGCTTTCAAAACTATGCTCCTAGAAAACTTAAAAGATGCAATAAGGGCTTCCAAAAAAAACACTTTATTTTCTTAGACAAACATACTAAGATTCAGTAATAACATTTCAACCTTAGAACTTTACATTTTCTCCTAGCATGCTATTGGACCAAAAAACACAACAACAAAAACTTTCCATTTTCTTTATTGTATTTACTAATAATTTATCACACTAAAACATAACTTTTGAATACTTAAATGTAATATCACGGATATTTAATAGTGTGTTTTGTATTTGTAGATTTTAGCTTCGAAACTGGGAGAAATAGGAATGGCTGTAGAGGAACTTCAGTCTATAATAAAGAGATGTGTAAGTTTTTTTTAATTTTTGTAAAATTAAATACCTTTCAAAATATGGGAAGGGCACAGATGGTTTTTAATTATATTTGTGGTCACTCAAATTGTTTATCTTCTTTAATCCTTGCTTTTTTTGACCTCTAAAGAACGTGAGTGGGGGAGGCAGATTGGATTATTTCTCCAGGTGACGTGCTTATCTAAATAACCTTTTACATTTTAATCCTGATCCTTTTCATAGGTTTCACTGGTACAGTAGATTTCAAGGTCATTTATTAAAGTATTTATTAGGGTAATCCTAATTTTGATACATGTGTTATTTACGTTACATTTATCTCGAATTTAAACAGATTTCCTTTTTTCATAGATAAGAAGTTACTGTATTTAATTTTATTTGCATACACATTTGTTCTTTTGTTTTTTGGGGTTTTTTTTGCCAGCAAATCCTAGAAGAGCAAGACTTTAAAGAAGAGGATTTTGGCCTATTTCAGTTAGCTGGGCAAAGATGCATAGAAGAAGGGCACATAGACCAGCTATTAGAAATTATTCAAAATGAAAAGAACAAGGTACGTACAATCTTGGTGTTTACTTTTCAGTCTTGGGAAGAGAATAATCACATGATGCTATTCATCCAGTCATTTATCCATCAAACATTTAAGAATCTACTTAAATTTTCACTGTAAGGAACTGAAGACAAAAAAAGAATTAGAAATATTCAGGTCGGGTGTAGTGGCTCACGCTTGTAATCCCAGCACTGTGGGAGGCCGAGGCAGGCAGATCACTTGAGTCCAGGAGTTTGAGACTAGCCCGGGCGACAGAGTAAGGCCATCTCAGAAAAAAAGAAAAGAAACAGTCATATACTTGAAGGTACTTACAATCTGGTCAAACAGATAAACATGTAAGCAACTAACAATAATGAGGCAAAATAAATAAAATAAGCGCTATAGTTGAAGTAAAGAGTTTTAGAAGAAACAATTACTTCTGGTTTAGGGAGTCCAAAATGGTGTTCGGGTTATTAATTTACATTGAAAATATATCAAGCAGGCTAAATATTCATTTTGGGTGATCAGCCCATTCTCCTCCAGCCAAATGTGTATAGAAAACCAAATTTTAATTAAAGCAGTATTTTATGTGCTTAGAATCAGAACAGGAGGAAAGCTGTATGTCATTATGCTAGCCAGTATCATCCAGTTACAATAGTTTGAGAAGTCATCCTCTACAATATTTGTGAATCAATATTTGTGAATCAGGAATAACTTTTCCTGGGACACTGTGTTGGCAACACCCTGCCAAATTTTGTGTCTTTGGATACTCCTTATAAGGAAGACTGCTATGGTTTGGTTCTGTGTCCCCACCCAGATCTCACCTTGAATTGTAATAGTCCCTGTGTGTCAAGGGTGGGACCAGGTGGAGGTGATTGAATCAAGGTGGTGGTTTCCCACATGCTTCTCATCATAGTGAGTGAGTTCTCACGAGGTCTGATGGTTTTATAACCATCTGGCATTTCACCTGTTGGCACTCAGCCCCTCTCCTGCTGCCCTGTGAAGAGGTGCCTTCCACCGTGGTTGTAAGTTTCCTGAGGCCTCCCTAGCCATGTGGAACTGCATGTCAATTAAACCTCTTTTCTTTCTAAATTACCCAGGCTTAGGTATTTTTTCATAGAAGCAGCGTGAGAACAGACTAATACAAAGACCATCTTCTTTCTAGGTACACACTCTTTCTTCATTTGCAGTGCTACTTATTTATTAGAAGTTTTCTTTCTTGATATCACAGTGTAGTCGTGTTGACCTGTGTTTCTCTCCAGGGCATCTTGATTGGATTTGGGGATTCCTAAAACTTTTAATCATACATTATTATAGCATCTCTTAGTAGTTCAAATGGCTTATACCCTTCTTATTTTTTATTAAAATAATTAGGAGATTTTATTGTTTTAATATATGTTTATAACTTTGTAACCCCAATATAATAAATTTTTTGTTTTTTAAACTCTTCTTGGTTTTTTTCTAATTGCGTTCTCAGAGGATAACCTTCAAAAGTACTTAGCTTTTAGCTAATAATAAAAAATTAATAACAACTAATATTTATTGAGTATTTACATGTGCCAGATGCTGTCTTTAGTCCTTTACATTTATTAACTTAATTAGTCTCTCCAAAATCTCAGAAAGTAAGTATTCATTTTGACTGAAAGGTTAAATGACTTGCCCAAAAGTAAGTCAGCTTTTATGTAACATCCAAGATTCAGACCTGTGTAGCATGGTTTTGGAGCTCCTAACTACTCTGCTGTACCGCTGGTTAGTGCTGCATGGCGTATGATTTTAGGGTAGAATACAGGGGATTGATTGATTGAGAGGGTGAGGCATCAAAATGACTGGGTTTCTAGCCTCTAAAAGGATAACATATGATATCGAACAGAAAAGGCAGCCTAAGTAGAGGGAAAAGTTTACTGAAGGAACAAGTGATTTGACTTTTAGAAAGTTTGAGTTTAAGTACAGCAGTCAATTGGAAAATAGGGTTTTGAGCTTAGTAGATATAGGAATTAAGATGTAGATCTCTGAGGCACATATCTGTGAGACTTTATGTAAAGATTGGGTAATTGAAGCATTGAGGGGTGAAAAAAAACAAGAATTTACCTGAGTTCACAGAAAAGGGGCCGAAGAGAAGAGGCCCAAGATCCCATCTTGAGGAATTTAAGAAACAGGTAGAGAGAAGAGGCCTACCAAGGAGATGAGGATCAGCACCACATCTATGAGGCAGAAGGAAAAGGGAAGTATAAACAAAGTATTTTCAGGCATTGCATGCCTCAGTGTTTTATTTTAGCATGCTTCTGAATAGCTAATGGGATAGATTTAAACATTGTGAGGCTTAGTCTTAATAGTTTGAGAGTCACCTTTGCAATATGTAGTCAGCTAAATGCAAAGGTTTAGATACTGATAAGACAATGTTCAAAACTGACTACAGGCCAGGCACAGTGGTTCACGACTATAATCCCAGCACTTTGGGAGGCCGAGGCGGGTGGATCACCTGAGGGTCAGGAGTTTGAGACCAGCCTGGCCAACATGGTGAAACCCTGTCTCCACTAAAATGCAAGAATTAGTCGGGTGTGATGGCGCGCCCCTGTAATCCCAGCTACTCAGGAGACTGAGATAGGAGAATTGCTTGAACCCGGGAGGCGGAGACTGCAGTGAGCCAAGATCGTACCACTGCACTCCGGCCCAGGAAACAGAGTGAGACCCATCTCAACAACAACAAAAAACTGACTACAATTTAATTTTCTTGCCAGGTGAAAATCTTATTAAAATTGACCAAGATTTACTATTATCTTCAACTGTAAGAGTGAATTGGGTGTTGCACACCAACGTGGCATATATATGTAACAAACCTGCACGTTGTGCACATGTATCCTAGAACTTAAAGTATAAAAAAAGTCCACTAAATATTTAAAAAAAAGTGAATTAAAGAAAAAAAAGATTTGCTATTTACTGCTTTGTGAGAGACCATTCACATACTATTTATTACAGTATATTGTAATTGTTGTATTGTTAATCTCAATTTATAAATTAAACTTTGTTACAGATATGCATGTATAGTATTTGTATATAGCATTTGGTACTATTCATGGTTTCAGGCATCCACTGGGTGTCTTGGAATGTACTCCCTGCAGATAAGTGGGGAGACTACTGTATCCTAAGCTCTATTTTTATTATCTTACAAGACTGGGGTCAATATGAGGTATTATAGGTGTCATTTTGTCTTCTTCCTAGATCAGCTTCCTAGAATTTAAAAAAAATTCTAATTTTTCTGGCTACATAGAAGGCATATATATTGATGGGTACATGAGATGTTTTGATACAGACATGCAATGTGTAATAAGCACATCATGGAGAATGGGGTATCCATCCCCTCAAGCATTTATCCTTTGTGTTACAATTCAGTTACACTCAGTTACTTTAAAATGTGCAGTTAGTTATTAACTGTAGTCACCCTGTTGTGCTATCAAATAGTAGGTCTTATTCATTACTGATAACTATTTTTTTTTTTTTTGGTACCCGTTAGCCATCTTCCCTGCCTCCCACTACTCTTTTCAGCCTCTAGTAACCATCCTTCTACTCTCTGTGTCCGTGAGTTCAGTTGTATGGTTTTTTCACATCCCACAAAAAAGTGAGAACATTCAATGTTTTTCTGTGCCTGACTTCTTTCACTTAACATAATGGTCTACAGTCCCATCCATGTTATTGCAAATGACAAGCTGTCATTCTTTTATGTGGCCGAATAGTACGCCATTGTGTATACGTACCACATTTTCTTTACCCATTCATTTGTTCATGGACACTTAGGTTGCTTCCAAATCTGAGATATTGTAAACAGTGCTGCAATGAATATGGGAGTGCAAATGTCTCTTCAATATAGTGATTTCCTTTCTTTTGGGTATATACCCAGCAGTGGGATTGCTGGATCATATGGTAGCTCTATTTTTGTATTTTTTGAGGAACTGCCAAACTGTTCTTATTAATGGTTGTACTAATTCACATTCCCACCAACAATATATGAGGGTTTCCTTTTCTCCACATCCTTGCCAGCATTTGTTATTGACTGTCTTTTGGATATAAGCCATTTCAACTGGGGTGAGATGATATCCCACTGTAGTTTTGATTTGCATTTCTCTGATGATCGTGATGCACACCTTTTCATATGCTTGTTTGCAATTTGTATGCCTTCTTTCAGGGAATGGCTATTCAAATCTTTTGCCAATTTTTTTATTGGATTATTAGTTTTTTTTCCCTTAGTGTTGTTTGAGCTTCTTTTCTATTCTGGTTATTCATCCCGTGTCAGATGGGTTAGATCTGCTTTTTCTTTATTTATCTATTGTTTTGAGATAGGGTCTGTCTCTGTCACCCAGGCTGGTTTGCAGAGGTGTGATCACAGCTCACTGCTACCTCTGCCTCCCAGGCTCAGGCCATCCTCCCACTCATCCTCCCAAGTAGCTGGAACTACAAACGTGTGCCACCAGGCCTATCTAATTTTTGTATTTTGTAGACAGGGTTTGACCATGTTGCCCAGGCTGCTCAAGTGATCCGCCCACCTCAGCCTCCCAAAGTGTTGGGATTACAGGCATGAGCCACCATGCTTTAAAAAAAAAAAAAAA
>NW_016826182.1:237053-241585 GCF_001698545.2 Rhinopithecus bieti
AAAAAAAAACAAAGACTGGGCGTGGTGGCTCACGCCTGTAATCCCAGCACTTTGGGAGGCCGAGGTGGGTGGATCATGCAGTCAGGAGATCCAGACCATCCTGGCTAGCACGGTGAAACCCCATCTCTACTGAAAAAAAAAATACAAAAAATTAGCCGGGCCTGGTGGTGGGCACCTGTAGTCCCAGCTAGTCAGGAGGCTGAGGCAGGAGAATGATGTGAACCCAGGAGGCAGAGCTTGCAGTGAGCTGAGATAGTGCCACTGCACTCCAGCCTGGGCAATAGAGCAAGACTCAGTCTCAAAATAAATAAATAAATAAATAACTTTAAAAAATAGAGACAGGGTCTCACTAGGTTGCCCAGGCTGGTCTCAAACTCCTGGGCTCAAGTGATCCTCCTGCCTCAGCCTCCCAAAGTGCTGGGATTAGCAACATGAGCCACTGCACCCAGCCAGCCACCGTACTTTTAAAGAAGGACTCTAGAATGTAAACTCTAGGAGTGATCTTATCCAGTGTGTTCCTCACTTTATTTCTAATCCCTAGAATATTGTAGTGTAGGCTTGGTAAATACTGATGAGTTAAAGTACAAAGCAGGCCAGAGAAGTGGAATACATTGTTGATGTCACTCACGTCCGTGTGAAGAGACCACCAAACAGGCTTTGTGTGAGCAATAAAGCTTTTTAATCACCTGGGTGCAGGTGGGTTGAGTCCAAAAAGAGAATCAGTGAAGGGAGATAGGGGTGGGGCCGTTTTATAGGATTTGTGTAGTTAAAGGAAAATTACAGTCAAAGGGGTTGTTCTCTGGCAGGCAGGGGTGGGGTCACAAGGTGCTCAGTGGGGAGCTTTTGAGGCAGGATGTGCCAGGAAAAGGAATTTCACAAGACGTCATCAGTTCAGGCAGGAACAGGCCATTTTCACTTTTGTGGTGGAATGTCTTCAGTTAAGGCAGAAACCAGCCATCTGGATGTGTATGTGGTGGCTTAGCTTTGGCTCAGAGGCCTGACATTCCTGTCTTCTTATATTAATAAGAAAAATAAAACAAAATAGTGTTGAAGTGTTGGGGTGGTGAAAATTTTTGTGGGGTGGTATGGAGAGATAATGGGTGATGTTTCTCAGGGCTGCTTCAAGCGGGATTAGGGGCGGCATGGGAACCTAGAGTGGCAGAGATTAAGCTGAAGGAAGATTTTGTGGTAAGAGGCAATATTGTGGGGTTGTTAGGAGGATTTGTCGTATGGAATGATTGGTGATGGCCTGGATGGGGTTTTGTATGAATTGAAAAACTAAACGGAAGACAAAAGGTCCGAATAAGAGAAGGAGAAAAGCAGGTATTAAAGGACTAAGAAATGGGATGACCCAGGACATCCAATTAGAGAGTGCCCAAGGAGGTTCAGCATAGCCCTGTCAGCAAAGATTATTTATTTACTTTAAGAGGCAGTTAAGAGTGGGGGATAGCAGCAGGAGATATCAGCTGTGATGGCTTGGAGAAACAGTGTAAACAAGAGCCAGGCATTTAGGAGTAGTTGAGAACGGCGAATAGGAGTATGACTAGACAGAAGATAGTAGGGATGACCAGTTTTTGGGGGCACAATGCAAGTTGGTCTGGTGTCTGGAATGAGACTGGGGCCTAATAAAAAGGAGCGTCTATCCAGGAGCTTAAATGGGCTGTAACCAGTAGCATTCCAAGGACAGGCCCGAATTCTGAGAAGGCAAGTGGTAAAAGTATTGTCCAGTCCTTTTTAAGTTGGTGGCTGAGCTTGGTGAGGTGTGTTTTAAAAGACCATTAGTCCGTTCTACCTTTCTTGAAGATTGAGGACTGTAAGGGGTGTGAAGGTCTCACTGAATACCAAGAGCCTGAGAAACTGCTTGGGTGATTTGACTAGTGAAGGCTGGTCCATTATCAGACTATATAGAGGTGGGAAGGCTAAACCGAGGAATTATGTCTGACAGAAGGGAAGAAATGACCACGGTGGCCTTTTCAGACCCTGTGGGAAAGGCCTCTACCTATCCAGTGAAAGTGTCTACCCAGACCAAGAGGTATTTTAATTTCCTGACTCCAGGCACGTGAGTAAAGTCAATTTGCCAGTCCTGGGTGCGGGCAAATCCCTAAGCTTGATGTGTAGGAAAGGGAGGGGGCCTGAACAATCCCTGAAGGGTATAATAGAATAGCAGATGGAACACTGAGAAGTGATTTCCTTGAGGATAGATTTCCACAATGGAAAGGAAATGAGAGTTCTAAGAGACAGGCTAGCAGCTTGTAACCTACATGGAAGAGGTTATGAAATGACGACAGAATAGAATGGGCCTGTGAGGCTGGAAGGAGATATTTTCTTTCATCTAAGAACCATTTGCCTTGTGTGGGAAGAGATTGATAGGTGGAAGTTTCAGTGGGGGAGTAGGTGGGAATGACCAGTGTGAAGGAGAAAAACTGACCGTCAGGGACAGAAGTTGGAACGCTAGCTGCTTTTTTAGCTAACTTATCAACATAAGCATTGTCCTGAGCAATGGGATCTGATGCCTTTTTGATGGCCCTTGCAGTGAATGACTCCAGCTTCCTTTGGAAGTAAAGCGACTTTGAGAAGCGTTTTTATTAAAGAGGCATTAATGATGGAGGACCATTGCATAGTGAGGAAATCTCTTTCAGCCCATATAACAGCATGGTGGTGTAGGATATGGAAGGCGTATTTAGAGTCAGTATAAATATTGACGCGTAGTCCTTTTGCAAGAGTGAGGGCCCGAGTTAAGGCAACTAGTTCGGCTTGCTGAGAGGTAGTGGAGCGAGGCAGAGTGGTAGCCTCAATGATAGATGTGGAAGATACCATAGCATAGCCTGTCTTTGCTGGTGAGTGGTGATTAGGCCTGGTGGAACTGCCATCAATAAACCAAGTGTGTTCAGGGTGAGGAACAGGAAAGAAGGAAATATGGGGAAATGGGGTAAATGTCAGGTGGATCAGAGAGATACAGTCATGGGGGTCAGGTGTGGTATCAGGAATAATGTGGGAGGTCGGATTGAAGTCCAGGCCAGAAACAATCGTAATTGTGGGAGACTCAACACAGAGTGGGTATAGCTGAAGGAGCCAGGGAGCAGAAAGTATATGTGTCAGATGGGAGGAAGAAAATAGATTTTGGAAGTTATGACAACTGTAGAGAGTGAGTTGAGCACGGTTTGTGATTTTTAGGGCCTCTAAAAGTATTAAAGCAGCGGCAGCCACTGCACGCAGACATGAGAGCTAGGCTAAAACAGTAAGGTCAAGTTTGGACAGAAAGGCTGCATGATGCAGTCCTGGCTCTTGTGTAAGAATTCTGACCACACTAACCATGCCTAGGAAGGAAAGGAGTTGTTTTGTAGAAGGGATTGGGGTTTGGGAGATTAGCCGGACATGATCAGCGGAGAGAGCACGTGTGTTTTTTTGAGAATTATGCCGAGATAGGTAACAGATGAGGAAGAAATTTGGGCTTGACTGAAGTCATGGGGGCTGTCTGTGAAGCCTTGCGGCAGTACAGCCCAGGTAATTTGCTGAGCCTGATGGGTGTCAGGGTCAGTCCAAGTGGAAGCGAAGAGAGGCTGGGATGAAGGGTGCAAAGGAATATAAAGAAAGCGTGTTTGAGATCCAGAACAGAATACTGGGTTGTGGAGGGAAGTATTGAGGATAGGAGAATATATGGGTTTGGCACTATGGGGTGGAGAGGCAAGACAATTTGGTTGATAAGGTGCAGATCCTGAACTAACCTGTAAGGCTTGTCTGGGTCTAGGACAGGTAAAATGGGGGAATTGTAAGAAGAGTTTATAGGCTTTAAAAGGCCGTGCTCTAACAGTTGAGTGATAACAGTCTTTAATTCTTTCAAAGCGTACTGTGGGATGGGATATTGGCATTGAGCGGGGTAAGAGTGATGAGGTTTTAATGGGATGGTAAGGGGTGCATGATCAGTCGCCAAGGAGGGAGTAGAGGCATCCTATACTTGTGGGTTACGGTGGGGGGGGTACGAGAGGAGGATGCAAAGGAGGCTTTGAACTGGGGAAAACAGCATCACTGAGGTGTGGCTGTAGTCCAGGAACAGTCAGGGAAGCAGATAATTTAAAATGTCTCGACCTAATAAGGGAGCTGGGCAGGTGGGGATAACTAAAAAGGAGTGCATAAAAAAATGTTGTCTAAGTTGGCACCAGAGTTGGGGAGTTTTAAGAGGTTTAGAAACCTGGCCGTCAATACCCACAACAGTTATGGAGGCAAAGGAAACAGGCCTTTGAAAAGAAGGTAATGTGGAGTGGGTAGCCTCCGTATTGATTAAGAAGGGGATGGACTTACCCTCCACTGTGAGAGTTACCTAAAGTGTCTGTGATGGTCCAGGAGGCTTCCGAGGTGATTGGGCAGCGTCAGTCTTTAGCCGCTAAGCCAAGAAGATCTGGGAAGGAGTCAGAGAGCCTTGGGCCAGAGTTCTAGGGGCTCTGGGAGTGGCTCCCAGGCGAGTCGAACACTCCAATTTTCTGTGGGTTCCCATAGATGGGACACTGCTTAGGAGGAATCCTGGGCTGCAAACA
>NW_016826182.1:242163-251026 GCF_001698545.2 Rhinopithecus bieti
AGATAAAGAAAAGGAACATTAACCTTGACTATGCCTTTAGCTCTAGTCACCTTTTTAAGAGGAAATAGCTGGGCAGGTGGGGAGGGCTAGTCATGGAACAAAACTAAGCCAGACCGGGTGTGAGGAGGGAGGTGATAAAAGGATTATAGGGTGGGGAGTGGAGGCTGAGGAAGAATTGGGGCCTAGCTCGGCCTGGCGAGGAGAGGTCAGATGGGTCTGTAGAAAAGGAAGATTAGAAAGACTCAGCGATGCTTGGGGTTGGGACTGAGGGAAGAGGCGGGAGGGAAAGAAGGGAGATTTGGGACGAGTTGCATTGGGAGCAGAGACTAGGGAGGGACTGATGTGTGAAAGAATGCCTGGATGTCAGACACCTCAGACTGTTTGCCCATTTTACGACAAGAATTATATAGATCTTGTAGGATGGAAAAATTGAAAGTGCCGTTTTCTTGCTATTTGGAACCACTGTCGAGTTTGTATCGGGGTCAGGTGGCATTGTAGAAGAAAATAAGGTGTTTAGGTTTAGGTCAGGTGTGAGTTGAAGAGGTTTTAAGTTCTTGAGAACACTGGCTAAAGGAGAAGAAGGAGGAATGGAGGGTGGAATGTTGCCCATAGTGAAGGAGGCAAGCCCAGAGAAAAGAGAGTAGAGACATGGAGAGAAGGAGTGGGGGGGGGCGGTGCTTGCCCCCCAGAAAAGTGGAGAAGGGGTAGAGACACGAAGAGGTCGGGGGGTTCTTGCCCTCCAGAAAAGCGGAGAAGGGGTAGAGACACAGAGATAAGGGGTCGGAGGGTTCTTGACACCCAGAAAAGCAGAGAAGGGGTGGAGACACGGAGAGAAGGGGTCGGGGAGTTCTTGCCCCCCAGAAAAGCGGAGAAGGGGTAGAGACATGGAGAGAAGGGGTCGGGGGGTTCTTGCCCCCCAGAAAAGCAGTACTTGCTGCTAAGGGTGAAGGACCAAGGCAGGCGTCCCTGTGTGGTCAGACATCTCTGAAATGTGGGTGAATAATCAGGCAGCCATTCCCGCGTGAGTAAACACCAAGGGAAGACTGTCTTCCCGAGTCCGTGGCCAGTGCCTGAGTTTTGGGTCCACAGATAAAACGCGTCTCCTCTATCTCTACCAGAAATGGAAAGGAACTGAAATTAAGAGAAGGGAAAGATGGAAGTGTGGTGCCAAGACTGAAAGGAGAAAGAGGTTGAGGGATAGTGAGAGAGGTTGGAGAAGAGAGTAAAAAGAGGCCGCTTACCGGATTTAAAATTGGTGAGCTGTTCCTTGGGCTGGTCTGTCTGAGGACCTGAGGTTGTAGGTGGATCTTTCTCACAGAGCAAAGAGCAGGAGGACAGGAGATTGATCTCCCGAAGGAGGTCCCCCGATCCGAGTCATGGCACCAAAACGTCACTGGCATCCGTGTGAAGAGACCACCAAACAGGCTTTGTGTGAGCAATAAAGCTTTTTAATCACCTGGGTGCAGGCGGGCTGAGTTCAAAAAGTGTCAGCGAAGGGAGATAGGGGTGGGGCCGTTTTATAGGATTTGGGTAGGTAGAAGAAAAAACTACAGTCAAAGGGGGTGCTCTGGCAGGCAGGGGTGGGGGTCACAAGGTGCTCAGTGGGGGAGCTTTTGAGGCAGGATGTGCCAGGAAAAGGAATTTCACAAGGCAACGTCATCAGTTCAGGCAGGAACAGGCCGTTTTCACTTCTGTGGTGGAATGTCATCAGTTAAGGCAGGAACCAGCCATCTGGATGTGTACATGCAGGTCACGGGATATGATGGCTTAGCTTTGGCTCAGAGGCCTGACAGTTGATACTTTTGAAAATCAGTGGTTTTGATAATGAATGTGAATTAGTAATTATAAAGATAAACTTCCACTTGTGTGGTAAGCATTCTGAAATATCTTTGAACATAGAAGCCACTTGTATGTAGGAGAGAAAGTTAATGAAGTCGTATTCCTTCTTTTTATATAAATTACAATGATTATATTTAGAGACTCCAAGGAACTTTAAAAGGTACACGAGCATTGGCTGGATTTCTTTATGAATAAGGAAAAATTATCTGTGGAAGTTAAGTACCTGTATTCAGCAAATAAACTCTCTTTTTGGAAATAGAGGCACTATTTAAATCTTGGGAAACATCAACTTGCCTGATAAAAAGTAAAGACCCTGTTGCCTTTCCTCAGTGAACATATTAAAAACTATCTATTTAAAAATGTTGGTATCTGTCAGCAGCCAACCCTGGAAAGTCTATGGTGAAATGTCATAGGCCTCACTTGTCAGTCATCTTCCTGTTTCAGAGACAATTCTGAGCTCTTCAAGATAGGAAAGCACACTGCGAGAGTCCCATAGATGGCAGTGTGTGCTTTACTCTGAAAATGTCTTTCCAGGTCATCATCAAGAATATGGGCTGGAATCTCATTGGTCCTGTTGTTCGATGCCTTTTGTGTAAAGATAAAGAGGATGCTAAAAGAAAAGTTTATTTTTTGATCTTTGATTTATTAGTAAAGGTAAGTTAACAAGGTTCTCTTTGTCATAACACACAGCAGTATTTTATAGTTCCCTTTAATGTTTATTGCCTTTAAACTCTACTAGCCTGAAAGTACATGCAGAAAGGAACTTGTTGGAGAAAAGACTCAGTCTTATTGATTGGATAGGCAGTTCCATTTCAGGATTTCCCAAATTCTCTGGATGAAAGAATTTTCTAACCTCATATTAACTTCATATCAGACCCATTGATTCAGCACCTCCAGGGAGAGACCTGGGAAGCTATATTTTAACAAGTAACTTTTTGTATAGATGTGGAATACAAGGTTTAGAGAGGTAGTTCAAGGTCACATTTATCTTTTGGCAACATTAGAACTAGAATTAAAATCTCAGTCCTCTTCCTTTGTGGTATGTTCCCTAAAAGAAAATCGAAAGCCTAGAATACAAGTGATTAAAATGAAAGTAGGAATAGGGGTAGAACATAGATCAGTTGTGACTAACAACCTTAGAAAGAGACCCTTGGTAAAAGGCTAGTAGAGTTTAAAGGCAATATTTGATGGCTAAGAAAGAAAAATTCTGAGAAAAAGGATGTTATAAGAAACTGCTTAGTGATCAGTGTAAATATACCCAAGTATATATTTGGAAGGAGAGCTCCGTCTATATGAGTTATTGACTAAGGGAGCTGGGAGCTTTTAAAAAAAAGCCAGTCAAGTGAGATGATAAGATATTGCCAGTCAGAAAGCAATGCGAAGTTTCACCTGTTCAAAAAATACAGCAGCGATTCCGGACTAGTCTAAATAGGCTTGTAGCGTGGGATTGAAAGGTCCCACCTGCTGGAGCCCCTGGGAATTTATTAAGGCAATTTCAGAGTAGACAGGTGAAGCGCAAAGGAAACCTGAGCTTAAAGATCCATTGACTTCTTGCTGCTTTTTAGTTTTATAGTTACTTCTTGACCATCACAGATTCTGTGTTTTGCTAGTGCGTATTTTTTTTAACAATTGTGTAAATTTTAATGTTAAGCAAAAACATAATTGTATAATATTTTTTGTCAATATATGTCTTCTTTAAAATAGTAATAATGTGGCTTTAAATATAACTTGTATTAAACAGGTTCAATTGTGAATATTTTTATAGTTATGCAGTCCAAAGGAATTATTGTTGGGTTTGCTTGAACTGATTGAAGAGCCCTCTGGAAAACAGATATCCCAAAGTATTCTTCTTTTGCTTCGGCCATTACAAACAGGTAATGAGAATTTTAATATCAGAGTACTTCTTGTTGTATCTTTAAGTGCCTTGATGGTTACCCCAAAATGTCAGTACTACACCAAAGTTTACAGCTAATTAGTGAGTACTCTGCTTAAACGAATAATAGCAATGCCAATGTGAATTCTGCTGCTCATGGAAAGATTATAGTATCTGGCCAGAGTGGGTACCCAGTAAATATTCTGTTGAATGTCATACTATTTTTCATGTGCTATATTGAAACCTATACCTTTTTGCCTAACCTTCCTATCTGCTGCTTAAATCTAGAATTTTCTCCCAAAACATATTTCAAGGATTACCTCTGTGGTGTCTGCATTACTAAATCTGATAGCATTATGGTAGTCCAGAAGAGTATCAGGCAGGGCATTGCTCAACCTCTGCTTTGGGAGGTGGCTTGGGCATAGCAAAGGTACTGCTGAAGAATGCAACGAGGAGATATGGGATGATAAGGTTCCATGGCTGAGTGCAGTAACAATATTGGTAGGTAATGGGTCTTGGCAACCGAGGCAGACAGTATCCATGGGAAGAGGTTATTTTTCATTTTAGGAAATTCATTTATCGCACAATCTGATAGAGGGACCTGAAATCAGAAATTATATTTGTTTTAAATATGAATGCCTACCAGCTGCATACCACCTATAATATTCTGTCTTCTAGGGGAAAAAAATCTAATAATACCACCTCCTGTTTGTATAGTGCTTTACAGTTTACAATACACTCTCATATTTTGTGTTTATAACACCAAAAAACATGGAAAGAACATGTTTCTGTCTTAAGTACATAGCCTGTTACACATAGTCTGTTATAAACATAACCTAAACAACATTTCATGGCAAGATGCTATGTTATTTTATGCACAACTAAGAATAAAAAAACACTGCCAGTTAGACTGTGATGTGTCATCTTGATTTCAAGAGCTGTTAAAATATGGGAGGAGGAGGTGTCTTGTAATTCCACATTTGCCGAATTTCTTGTCCCATGTTTAGCATACTTGATGAGCGACAACTTGATCTCTGTTCTAGTGATTCAGAAACTTCATAACAAGGCATATTCAGTTGGATTAGCATTGTCTACCCTTTGGAATCAGCTATCTCTTCTTCCTGTTCCATACTCAAAAGAACAAATACAAATGGATGACTATGGCCTTTGTCAGTGTTGCAAGGCCTTAATAGAGTTCACTAAGCCTTTTGTGGAAGAAGTCATTGATAACAAAGAAAACTCACTGGAAAATGAAAAGTTAAAGGATGAATTACTAAAATTGTAAGTATAATTTTAAGAACATCTCACAATGGACTTAAGTAATTGATAGTTCAATTTTCTTCACCTTGTTTGACATGTAAATAGAAATCTAGTTTGAGATTTTGAATTTTAGAAGAATGTGGGTTTCAACTGATACAGCATGGGAACTTGAGACATTTATATTTAAAAAAATTATAGGCCGGGTGTAGTGGCTTACACATGTAACCCCATCACTTTGGGAGACTGACATGAGAGGATTGTTTGGGGCCAGGAGTTTGAGACCAGCCTTAGGCAACATAGCGATACCCCCATCTCTACAAAAAAAAATTTAAAAATTAGCTGGATACATCTAATATACCATATACCTGTAGTGCTAGTACTTGGGAGGCTGAGGCTAGAGGATGGGTTGAATCCAGGAATGTGAGGCTGCAGTGAATGATGATCGGCTACTGTACTCCAGCCTGGGCAACAGAGCAAGACCCTGTCTTTAAAAAACTAATAATTATAAAACCAAAATCCATTCATTTACTTTATATTCTTTGTATTGCCTTTATTCATCATAGTAAGTGAATAATGAAAGCGGGAGAAATAGATACATGTAGCTAGGGTGAGTGTGGGAAATAGATATGTGTAACTCTGTGGAGAAATTGTGTTTTACTCTTTCAAAGAAAGCAGCAGAAGGACCACCAGACAGAACATCCAGCTTGACCACAAAAATAGTAGTAGAGTATCCACCCAACAGCATTCCCTCCATGGGTGCTATAGACTAAACATGTACTGTTCAATATGGCTGGAGCATGTGACATATGGCTGGTCAAAATTCAGATGTACTTTAAGTATAAAGTATCCCCTGGATTTTGAAGACTTGTTATTAAAAAAAAAAAAACACACACACACACACAGTAAAATACCTCAATAATTTTTATATTGATAACATGTTGAAATGACAGTATTTCAGATATATTGGGTTAAGATAAATTATTAAAATCATCTCTCCCATTCTTAACTACTTTTTTCATATGTCTACTAAAAGATCTTATATATGGGGCTCTGTTATATTTCTATTGGACAATGATAGACTAGATTATTGAATTACATGGACCAGTAAGTTTTAAATTTTGGCTACTTGGAGGCTGAGGCAGAAGGATCACTTGAAGCCAGGAGTTCAAGACCAGCTTGGGCAGCACAGCAAGACTTCGTCTCTAAAAAATAGAATATAAAACAATATTTTAATTTTGGAGACATACTATTTTTAGCTTTCTACCTGTCAGGACATTTTTAAAAAATTAACAGCCAGACCTGGTGGCTCACGCCTGTAATCCTAACACTTTGGGAGGCCAAGGTGGGAGGTTGCTTGAGCTCAGGAGTTTGAGACCAGCCTGGGCAACATAGTGAGACCCTGTCTCTACAAAAAATAAAAAAGTTAGCTGGGCACAGTGTTGTGTGCCTGTAGTCCAAGCTACTTGGGAGGCTGTGGCAGGAGGATCCTTTGGGCCCAGGAGTTTGAGGTTACAGTACGCTATTATTGTGCCACTGCATTCCAGCCTGGGTGACAGAGACCCTGTCTCAAAAAAAAGTTTTTTACCATTTATAAAATCCATTATTTCATAAAAGGAAAGGTATTTTAACTAAAGAAATAGGAAAGGCTTAATCACAGAATAAAGTTCCGTTTTCTAAATAAAACAAATAGAGCTGTGTGAAAAAATGTATTTCCTGATTTTTTCTTTGAACTAATGAAGACAACGTCATAGACTAGCACCAGCCCTCAAACATTCAGAATTCAGTGGGATAGTTCAGATGTAGAAGTCAGTCTTAGCAGGTTGAGTCTCCCAAGGTGTTCTCATGTTCTCCCCATTACTAGTACGAACGAGTTACATCAACAGTTTTATAGAACATTAAGTTATTGATGCTTGTGCTGATATATACTTGTGCTGATGTAACAGAATACCTAAGACTGGGTGATTTATAATGAACGAAATTCATTGGTTCACAGTTCTGGAGGCTGGGAAGTCTACAGTTAAGGCGCTGGCATCTGGCAAGGGCCTTCTAGCTGTGTCATCATGTGGCTGAAGGTAAAAGGGCAAAAGGCAAAAGTGGGCTGAACTTGCCCTTTTACAAGAGCATTAATCTCATGCATGAGAGTGGAGCCCCCTTGGCCTAATTCCCACCTCTTTATTGCAGTTAAATTTCAACATGAGTTTTGGAGAGGAGAGTCATTCAAACCAGAGCAGTGCTTATGTTATTTTTCAAGTAAAATTAACTTAGATTTGAAGAACTAGGGATTTTATACTTGGAAGTGTTGATTTCATAGTTACCTATTTCTTATGCCTTAGTTGTTTCAAAAGCTTGAAATGCCCTTTGCTGACAGCACAATTCCTTGAACAGTCTGAAGAAGGTGGAAATGATCCTTTCAGGTATTTTGCATCAGAAATAATAGTAAGTACAGCTAATTTAATCTGCTATAATCTCAAATGTTATCCCACTATATTGTCAATACTGCACATGTAAATGGATACATTCATTAATAAAGAAATATGTATTTTTTGTAGAACACATAAACAAAAGATGGAAAATAAAACAGCAATAATTTTATTATCCAAAGATAAATATTGATATCCTCCAGGCTTTTTTCTTATATACTTATTTATAATAATACATACATATAAAATTTTCAAAGATTATATATGTACTCTTATAATCTGCGTTTTTCCTCTTCAACAGTATATTATGAATATTTTTCCATTGGCTTAATAGCGTCCTATGGTATGGACTTAGTATAATGTATTTCACCTATGCCATATAGTTCAACATTTGGATTGTTACTAATTTTTCATTATTGTAGGACAACTCCAACTTTCTTTTTTTAACCATTAAGTCTATTATAAGTAACCTAGTAACTAAATTTTTTTCTTTTTTTTTTTTTTTTTTTTTTTTTTTTTTTTGAGACGGAGTCTCGCTCTGTCGCCCAGGCTGGAGTGCAGTGGCCGGATCTCAGCTCACTGCAAGCTCCGCCTCCCGGGTTCACGCCATTCTCCTGCCTCAGCCTCCCGAGTAGCTGGGACTACAGGCGCCCGCCACCTCGCCTGGCTAGTTTTTTGTATTTTTTAGTAGAGACGGGGTTTCACCGTGTTAGCTAGGATGGTCTCGATCTCCTGACCTCGTGATCCGCCCGTCTCGGCCTCCCAAAGTGCTGGGATTACAGGCTTGGGCCACCGCGCCCGGCCAATTTTTGCATACTTTTAAAATTATTTCCTTAAATTCCTAGAGTGGAAGTTCCATGCCCCATGATAAATATTTTCAAAATAGCTCCATATATAAGTAAATTTTATTTTAAAAGCAATTTGGCTGTATGCATCAATAGTATTTTAAAATGTACCCAGATTCTGTATTAGAGAAATAATCTGAAATATTAAAAAATGTATTTTAAGTTGATGTTTATGAATTTCAAAAGAGCAGTCCATGTGGCTGTGTAGTTTTCTTTAGCCATGTTCAGCTACATGAGTGCAGGTACAGCATAGGAGTAACATTTGGTTTAATTAGGGTGAGGTTTTGAGAACCTCGCCCCTCTTGTAGAGAGCAAGAGGGGGGCAAGGGATTAAGCATGTATGTAAGGTGATTTTTTTTTTTTCAGTTATATAAGTTCTAGGTTACATGTGCACAATGTGCAGGTTTGTTACGTAGGTATACATGTGCCATGTTTGTTTGCTGTACCCATCAACTCATCATTTATATTAGGTATTTCTCCTAATGCTATCCCTCCCCCAGGCCCCCATGTCCCGACTGGCCCTGGTGTGTGATGTTCCCCACCCTGTGTCCATGTGTTCTCTCCTACCTATGAGTAAGAACATGCCGTGTTTGGTTTTCTGTTTTTGTGATAGTTTGCTAAGAATG
>NW_016826182.1:251904-277076 GCF_001698545.2 Rhinopithecus bieti
GTGTAAGTGTCCAGGAAATTATCCATTTCTTCTAGATTTTCTAGTTTATTTGCATAGAGGTGTTTATACTATTCTCTGATGGTAGTTTGTATTTCTGTGGGGTCGGTGGTGATATTCCCTTTATCATTTTTTATTGTGTCTATTTGATTCTTCTTTCTTTTCTTCTTCATTAATCTTGCTAGAGGTCTATGTATTTTGCTGATCTTTTCAAAAAACCAGCTCCTGGATTCATTGATTTTTTTTTGAAGGGTTTTTTGTGTCTCTGTCTTCTTCAGTTCTACTCTCATCTTAGTTATTTCTTGCCTTCTGCTGGCTTTTGAATTTGTTTGCTCTTGCTTCTCTAGTTCTTTTCATTGTGATGTTAGGATGTCAATTTTAGCTCTTTCCTGCTTTCTCTTATGGTCATTTAGTGCTACAAATTTCCCTCTACACACTGCTTTAAAAGTGTCCCAGAGATTCTGAAACATGTCTTTGTTCTCATTGTTTTCAAAGAACATCTTTATTTCTGACTTCATTTCGTTATTTGCCCAGTAGTCATTCAGGAGCAAGTTGTTCAGTTTCCATGTAGTTGTGCTGTTTTGAGTGAGTTTATTAATCCTGAGTTCTAATTTGATTGCACTGTGGTCTGAGAGACAGTTTGTTGTGATTTCTGTTCTTTTACATTTGCTGAGTAGTATTTTACTCAATTATGTGGTGAGTTTTAGAGTAAGTGTGATATGGTGCTGAGAAGAATGTATATTCTGTTGATTTGGGGTGGAGGGTTCTGTAGATGTCTATTAGGTCCACTTGGTCCAGAGCTGAGTTCAAGTCCTGGATATCCTTGTTAACCTTCTATCTCATTGATCTGTGTAATATTGACAGTGGGGTGTTAAAATCTCCCATTATTATTGTGTTTGAGTCTAAGTCTCTTTGTAGGTCCCTAAGGACTTGCTTTATGAATCTGGGTGCTCCTGTATTATGTGCATATATATTTAGGATAGTTAGCTCTTGTTGAAGTTATCCCTTTACCATTATGTAATGGCCTTCTTTGTCTCTTTTGGTCTTTGTTGGTTTAAAGTCTGTTTTATCAGAGACTAAGATTGCAACCCTTGCTTTTTTTTGTTCGTTTGTTTTCCATTTGCTTGGTAGATCTTCCTCCATCCTTTATTTTGAGTCTATGTGCATCTTTGCACGTGAGATGGGTCTCCTGAATACAGCAAACTGATGGGTCTTGACTCTATCCAATTTGCCAGTCTATATCTTTTATTGGGGCATTTAGCCCATTTACATTTAAGGTTAGTATTGTTATGATTGAATTTGATCCTGTCATTATGATGTTAGCTGGTTATTTGTCCCATTAATTGATGTGGTTTCTTCATAGCGTTGCTGGTCTTGACCATTTTTGTAGTGGCTGGTACTGGTCGATCCTATTCGTGTTTAGTGCTTCCTTCAGGAGCTCTTGTAAGGCAGGCCTGGTGGTGACAAAATCTCTCACCATTTGCTTGTCTGTAAAGGATTTTATTTCTCCTTCACTTATGCATCTTAGTTTAGCTGGATATGAAATTCGGGGTTGAAAATTCTTTTCTTTAAGAATGGTGAATACTGGCCCCCACTCTCTTCTGACTTGTAGGGTTTCTGCCGAGAGATTCGCTTAGTGTGATGGGCTTCCCTTTGTGGGTAACCCAACCTTTCTCTCTGGCTGCCCTTAAAAGTTTTTCATTCACTTCCACCTTGGTGAATCTGACAATTATGTGTCTTGGGGTTGCTCTTCTCGAGGAGTATCTTTGTAGTGGTCTCTGTATTTTCTGAATTTGAATGTTGGCCTGCCTTGCTAGGTTATGGAAGTTCTCCTGGATAATACCCTGAAGAGTGTTTTCTAACTTTGTTCCATTCTCCCTGTTACTTTCCAGTACACCAGTCAAACGTAGATTTGGTCTTTTCACATAGTCCCATATTTCTTGGAGGCTTTGTTCGTTTCTTTTCACTCTTTTTTTCTCTGATCTTGTCTTCTCACTTTATTTCATTAATTTGATCTTCAGTCACTGATACCCTTTCTTCCACTTGATCGAATCAGCTACTGAAGCTTGTGCATGCATCACGTAGTTCTCGTTCTGTGGTTTTCAGCTCCATCAGGTCATTTAAGGTCTTCTCTACACTGTTTATTCTAGTTAGCTATTCGTCTAACCTTTTTTCAAGGTTTTTAGCTTCCTTGTGACGGGTTAGAACATGCTTCTTTAGCTCGGAGAAGTTTGTTATTACTGACCTTCTGAAGCCTACTTCTGTCAACTCGTGAAACTCGTTCTCTGTCCAGCTTTGTTCCCTTATTGGCCAAGAGCTGCGATCCTTTGGAGAAGCAGAGGCACTCTGTTTTTTGGAAATTTCAGGTTTTCTGCTCTGGTTTCTCCCCATCTTTGTGGTTTTATCTACCTTTGATCTTTGATGATGGTGACCTACAGATGGGGTTTTGGTGTAGATGTCCTTTTTATTGATGATGATGCTATTCGTCTAACCTTTTTTCAAGGTTTTTAGCTTCCTTGTGACGGGTTAGAACATGCTTCTTTAGCTCGGAGAAGTTTGTTATTACTGACCTTCTGAAGCCTACTTCTGTCAACTCGTGAAACTCGTTCTCTGTCCAGCTTTGTTCCCTTATTGGCCAAGAGCTGCGATCCTTTGGAGAAGCAGAGGCACTCTGTTTTTTGGAAATTTCAGGTTTTCTGCTCTGGTTTCTCCCCATCTTTGTGGTTTTATCTACCTTTGATCTTTGATGATGGTGACCTACAGATGGGGTTTTGGTGTAGATGTCCTTTTTATTGATGATGATGCTGTTCCTTTCTGTTTGTTAGTTTTCCTTCTAACAGTCAGACCCCTCAGCTGCAGGTCTGTTGGAGTTTGCTAGAGGTCCACTCCAGACCCTGTTTGCCTGGGTATCACCAGTGGAGACTGCAGAACAGCAAATATTCCTGCCTGAACCCTCCTCTGGAAGCTTTGTCCCAGAGGGGCACCCGCCTGTTTGAGGTGTCTGTCGGCCCCCTACTGGAAGGTGTCTCCCAGTCAGGCTACTTGGGAGTCAGGGACCTACTTGATGAGGCAGTCTGTCCATTATCGGAGCTCGACTGCCATGCTGAGAGAACCACTGCTCTCTTCAGAGCTGTCAGACAGGGACGTTTAAGCCTGCAGAAGCTGTCTGCTACCTTTTGCCCTGTCCCCAGAGGTGGAACCTATAGAGGCAGTAGGCCTTGCTGAGTTGTGGTGGGCTGCGCCCAGTTCATGCTTCCAGGCCTCTTTGTTTACACTATGAGATACTCAAGCCTCAGCCATGGCAGACGCCCCTTCCCCTGTCCAGCTGCAGCCTCACAGGTCAATCTCAGACTGCTGTGCTAGCAGTGAGCAAGGCTCCTTGGGTGTGGGATCCACCAAGCCAGGCACAGGAGGGTATCTCCTGGTCTGCCGGTTCCTAAGACTGTGGGAATAGCACAATATTTGGTCAGGAGTATACCGTTTCCCCAGATACAGTCTGTCACGGCTTCCCTTAGCTAGGAAAGGGAAATGCGCTGACCCCTCGTGCTTCCCAGGTGAGGCGATGCCCCACCCTGTTTCAATTTGCCCTCCGTGGGCTGCACCCACTGTCCAGCCAGTCCCAATGAGATGAACCAGGTACCTCAGTTGGAAATGCAGAAATCACCCATCTTCTGCATCGATCTCGCTGGGAGCTGCAGACCGGAGCTGTTTCTATTCAGCCATCTTGGAAGTGACTCTTTTTTTTTTTTTGAGACAGAGTCTCACTCTGTCACCCAGGCTGTGGTTCAATGGCACGATCTCAGTTCTCTGCAATCTCCCCCTCCTAGGTTCAAGCAATTCTCCTGCCTTAGCCTCCCAAGTAGCTGGGATTACAGGCACCCACCGCCACGCCTGGCTGATTTTTTGTATTTTTAGTAGAGATGGAGTTTCGCCATGTTGGCCAAGCTGGTCTCAAACTCCTGACCTCAGGTGATCCACCTGCCTCAGCCTCCCAAAGTCAGGAATTACAGGTGTGAGCCACTGCACCCTGCCACAAGGTGATTTTAATGTACAAAGTGACTTTAATGATGGACATAGAATTTAAGCTGGGTAAGGAGTAAAGCTGGGACATACTAAATGCAAGAGACAGTGAAAAGGTGATTGGATCATTAGGTTATAGAACCTGATGTGGATGACAAATGTTTGGAGTTAGGTTACTAAAAGGAGTGAACTGAAAAAATAGGTGTAAAGAATAGGATGCTTGAAAATAGTGTTATGAAAAGATTATAGTTACTAGTATCAATGTCTGGGGTGTGAACATGAGAGGGTGTTCTAAAGGAGAGGGTAGAGGCCAAGGTCATTGGACTAGAGAAAATAGATTTCTGAGATTTCTTTGGTTGTACGTTTAAATCCCACAGAATTATAATGTTGGAAAGCCACGTGATGGGGTGACCTTGGGGTCTACTAACTGCAACAAGGAGGGGTAGAAATGGTAAAGTCATAAAAAATGAGTTTCAGAGTTGAGGGATTTTTAGAGAGGATGGGGAGAGAATGGTGTAGAAGCAGCAAGGAGAACAGATGTATTCCCAGGCTCAGTGGTACAATGGGTATAGATGAAAAATATAGCAGTCTTTTTCTTGGAAGTGACTCCTTTTATTTTTTGAGAGTCTCGCTCTGTCACCCAGGCTGTGGTTCAATGGCACGATCTCAGTTCTCTGCAATCTCCACCTCCTAGGTTCAAGCAATTCTCCTGCCTTAGCCTCCCAGTTGTTTTCAGATGAGAGCCAATTTTCATTTAGGAGAGATGGAAAAAGGGGTAATATGAAGGGATGCTAGAAGTTTATGGGAATAAATTCTGAAGATGAGAGATGACTTGGTGACTAATGTAATTAGGAATACATAATTTAATAAGGTTCATGCTGATGGTCACGATAATAGTGAAGAGGCTGTGAGAGATGAAGAAGGAGAGGTGAAGGGTTTTCTCTGGAGCACACGGAAGTCTGGGGGCTCTTCATTGTTGCCAGTGCTAGAGTACAGTATCATCTCCTGGAGGTGGTATAAGCACCATCACCTATGATGCGTATTTTGAGAAGACAACTATGAAAGTTGGAAACTATTAGAGGAAATCTGGTGATGCAGAAAAACCAAACTCAGTTTCTCCTACTATAGTCATAACAAGTTTCTGACACCAGATGTATGGAGTTCCCTTGCCCTGCCCCCTGCACTTCACGGCAAGCAAGCAAGCAGTTCTACAGTGGACACCAACTGGGTGTCCTCTAATTCAATTCCAACATTACCTACCTGGAGACAGTGTCAGATTTCACAGGTTGAGTGAGGACTGAATCCCTCAAGACTGCCCCGACTTCCAATGCCAGTCTTAAGCCCCAGGATGTTTTACCTGTGCTCTGACTGACTGGCTATAAATCAAGATTCCCAGGACCCCCTCCTTGGGTTTGATTAATTTGCTAGATTGGCTTACAGAACTCAGGGAACTGCTTACTTATATTTAGTGGTTTACTGTAAAGAATATTACCAAGGATACAGATGAAGAGATGCATAGGGCTAGGTATAGGGGAGGAGGTACCAAGTTTCCATACCCTTCCTAGATGCACCACCCTACTGGAAACTTCGTGTGTTCAGCTTCCAGAAGCTTTCTGAATCCGATCATTTTGGGTTTTTATGGAGGCTTCATTATGTAGGAATGATTGATTACCTCATTGACCACTGGTAATCAACTTAATCTTCAGCCCCTCTCCTTTACTGAGGTGGGATAGGGGTGGGGCTGTGGGACTGACAGGCACAGGGTTGGTTCCCTTGGCAACCAGCTCCCATCCTGAGGCTATCCAGGAGACCTAGCCATCAGTCAGCTCAACAGCATGAAGACACTTATCACTTTGGAGATTCCAAGGATTTTAGGAGTTATATCCCAGGAAGTGGGAACAAAGAACAAATATATATTTCACAGTATCACAGATGTTAAATCTGGGAATGATGTAATCAAACTGTGTTTAGGATTCATCACTTTAAAGGAAGATGACTAACGGGGATAAAATTGGAAGTAGGGAAGCCTTGGGAGTTAAGTAAGAAATGATGGGAGCCTGAGTATAGATGTGTGGATATAGTTTTTGTTTATTTCCTGTTTTTAATTGACTAAATTTATGGTACATTCTGTTATTAGGTTAAAGATGAAGAAAGGGCAGATTTGAGAACTTTATAGTAGGTAAACTGGCAAAATTTGGTCATAGAATTTTGAATAGAACATGGATGAGAGTTTTTGCTTGGATAACTGGGCAGATGAAGGTGCCAATACTTGAGATAGAGAATACAGAGCAAGAATCTGGGGGTCTTGAGCTTTTAAATAAAATGTATTATAAAAATTTTAAAACATTCAGAAAAGTACTAAAAATAATGTAGCACATGCCCATGTACCCATCACCCAGCTTCAATAATTATGAACATTTTGCCAGTTTTGTTTTATCTATCCTCCTTCTTTTCTTGCTGTGGTATAACAAGTCCTAAACATAATTCATCTGTAAGTCTTTAAGGATGCTTCCCTAATGATAAGGGCTTTTTTAAAAAAACAAATAACCACCATGTTATCATGACACCTAACAAGATTTCATTACCTTTTGTTAAAATTTTTTGAGACAGGGTTTTACTCCCACTGTCCAAGCTGAAGGAAGTGGCATGATCTCGGCTCACTGAAACCTCTGCCTCCCGGCTCAAGCAATTCTCCTGCCTCAGCCTCCCAGATAGCTGGGACTGCAGGCACACATAGTCCCACCTGGCCAATTTTTGTATTTTTGGTAGAGACGGGGTTTCACCATGTTACCCAGGCTGGTCTCGAACTCCTGGGCTCAAGCGATCTGGCTGCCTTTGGCTTCCCAAAGTGCTGGGATTACAGGCGACAGCCACTATTCCCGGCCTAACACCTAACAAGATTAACAATAATTTTTTAATATATATCTAATAACCAGAGAGAGAGTAGGTTTTTAAGGAATTTAAAATATAATATTGTAATATGTAAAATATATGTATATTTAATATAGAATTATATGTAAATGTGTATATATACTTTTTGAGTTAGGGTCTCGCTCTGTGGCCTAGGCTGTAGTGCAGTGGCACAACCATAGCTCACTGCAGCCTCAACCTCCCAGGCTCAAGTGATCCTTCCACCTCAGCCTCCTGAGTAACTGGGACTGCCCCAGCATGCCTGGCTAATTTAAAATTTTGTTTTGGGCCGGGCGCGGTGGCTCACCCCTGTAATCCCAGCTCTCAGGGAGGCAGAGGCAGGAGGATACCTTGAGCCCAGGAGTTCGAGACCTGCCTGGGTAATACAGTGAGACCCCGTTCTCCACAAAAGGAAAAAAAAAAAAAAAGACATAAAATTTTGTTTTGTAGAGGTGAAGTCTTACTATGCTGTACAGATTGGTCTTAAACTCCTGGGCTCAAGTGATCCTCCCACCTTGGCTTCCCAAAGTGCTGGAATTACAGATCTGAGCCACTGTACCTGGCCAGGAGATACTTTGAATAAGATGGGTTGAGATTACCTAAAGAGGTGACAAGAGAAAAGGGCTCAGGAGTGAACTCTAGAGAGTACTGGCACTTAAAATGAGCCCCAAAAAGAAGTCAGAAGTGGTAGAAATACACAGAAACTGATGTAGTAGAGTTTCAGAAGGAGAGAGGCGATCAGCACTGTTACATGCAACGTAGAGGTACGCTGAAAAGCATCCATTGGATTTAGGAAGTAAGATGGCATTGTTAATCTTAGCAAGAAAAGTTTAAGTATAGTGCTGGAGACAGATCAGAATGGAGTTGATAGAAGAATGAATGACAGATGAGAAAAAGGAGATGACTAGTGTAAGCTATTCTTTGAAAGAGTTTAGATGAATAAGGAAGGAGGTAATAGCTAGAAGACATGAGCTAAGGGTAGGAAGGTAATGGAGATCGGAAGACTTAAGCATGTTTATAGCTGTTGGGGTGCAAACTGTTGTGGTGCAAACTATTGAGAGAAAAATACAAGTGTTTATGAGATAACTGAAATAATGTGGCTTATGAGCAGATGGCTGGACATAGTATCAAGGACATAAGGAAGGTCCTAGATAGGAAGAACTAATGGGTATCAAGGTAAGAAAACATGTTGAGAAATTTGTAGCAGGAATGGGAACTTACAATTGAGAGGAATCAAACCCACTGGCCTCGGATTTCTAGGTGAAGGAGAGATGATGTCTTAATAATGAGGAGGTAAAAATGGGCATTGAGTAAAAGGGCTTAAGGAAACTGGTAAAGGTTTGGAATACTGAGCGGAAAGGAAAGAGGTGGTGGAAGGCCATGGAAGCATGAGTCAGCAGTACTGAGCACTCAGTGGTGCTTGGAAACCACAACTGTAGTGGTAACAGTCTGTATTTTTTTATCCAGCAATACTCAGCTCCCTGTGTGTAGAAGTAGAGAAGGTAGATTGTAGTTATTTTTCCAAGGCTGGCATTTTACTGGGTAGATAATGCTGAAGGAAATACAGGGTGCAGATAGTTCAACTGGTCAATAATCCATGATCCAGGTTGGATAGGTAAAGAAGGGGGGTTAGGAGGGGATGCCTAGGTAGGTCAAAATGAAGGAATCACAGGACTGGAGAAGTCAGAAGTAGAAAAGCAGATTGCTAGGAGAGAGAGGATGAGAGATTTTGGTCAGAAAATGGGATATTGGAGTTTAAAGTATCAAATACAGAATAGTTCCAGATGTTCAGAGATCCGGCATGGGATTAGGTACTAAAATGGATTAGAACTAAAGGTCACTAGAATTTAGAAATTGAGAACCATGAGAGTAGATGCAGTGACTTGCTGCTTGATTGAAAAATAATAATAATAATAAAGGACCATGAGACTAGCCTGTTATAGGGTTTATCTGCATGAACATTCAATTTTCCCAGGATCATAGCAGGAGTTGGGTAGAGAAAAAGAATATGAGAAGGTGCCAGAGTCTTCAGTGAATGTCAGGAAATTACCAGGAAGTCAGCATATGACAGAGAAAAGGACAATATGTTATCTGCATCAAAGGAAAATGTGCTTTTGTTGAAAAGTACAGAAAAAGCCAATACTACAATACTATGCTAAGCCCCTACCTGTACTCCCCAGCCAACAGGTGGTATAAAAGGTGTGAGAATGAGCATCTCCCACCAGAAATCAGACAGGTTTAGTTAAGGCAGTGAGGCAGAATAAGCATCCTATGAAGAGACTGAGGATGTAGGTGAGTGGTTCTAAAATCTCAGTAGAAGGAACATTGCAGGTAGAAAGAGCCAGCAGTAAGGATGCACAGAGCAGTCTAGAAGTAGAGGTGAGACCAGCTAGGAGATGAAATGAGGAGAAGTCTTCTGTTCTGTGCTGGAGAAGTACTGGTAAGTGTGGTGTGGTTGGGATTCACTGGCCTCAGCCATCCTTACTTTGGTACAAGTTATTTTGGTACAGAACTACTGGAATGTCCCAAAGGCTGTAGTACAGGAACATTCCTGAAAGGACAAAAGCTGCCATGAATTTTGAGAAATTGTATGGTGGCAGGTACAGCCTGGGTCTGAGCAAGACTGCTGGATGGTGTGTGGGTAGATAGTGAAGGCCCAGATTTGGGAACAGATTGGACCTCAGATATCCAGAGCAGCACTGTAGAATCTAGTTGCATATAATGTTTTTAAAAGGGTATGTTAGGCTGGGCACAATAGCTCATGCCTGTAGGCCCAGGCCTTTGGGAGGCCAAGGTGGGCAGATCACTTAAGCCCAGGAGTTCAAGACCAGCCTGGGCTACATGGCGAAACCCCATCTCTATAAAAAAATTAAAAATAAAAATAAAATTTAAAAAAATAGTGGGCATGGTGGCATGTACCTGTAGTCTCAGCTACTCAGGAGACTGAGGAAGGTGGATTGCTTGAGACTGGGGTAGTCAAGGCTACAGTGAGCCATCATCATGCCTCTACACTCCAGCCTGAGTGACAGAGTGAGATCTTGTCACCAAAAAAAAAAAAAAAAAAAAAAAAAAAAAAAAAAACAGGGCTACCTTACTCTGGAAGAAACACATGTAGCATTGGCTGAATAAAGAAATGAAGCTTCATGATTAAGGACATTTGGAATCAGAGTGCAATAAACTTTTTGTCTTGTAGCTATAACAAGAATGCATGGCTTTGAAAATCACTGCAGCGGTATATATTTAGCATCTGGTCGCTGAATAGCAGTCTCTTGTGACTGAGGATGATTTTCCATGGTTCCTTTTTGTATTCTGAAATGACTAATGGAACCATCTGGGATCAGCAGATTTTAACTCCCTGAAGGCTGGAAAAGACTTACTTGGCTTTATAATTCCCCACAAGTCAGGCCCAGCGCCTTGCACTTAAGTGTTTATTGAATAAAAGAGTGACTTGTGTGGAAGTTATTCATTCTGCTTTAGCTGTTTTTGACATTCATTCCCTTTTAACTCCTATATGGTAGTTTGTTGTGACTAACTTTCTTACGCTTTTTTTGTGGAGCTGCTCAATAATTATTTGACATAGGTATTATGCTGTTTTATGGCTCATCCAGTGTCACACAGCTAGTAAGTGGCAGAGCCAAAGCTCAAAATCAATTTCAGTGGATTCTGAAGGTCAGGTGCTTTGTGGTATACTAGAATTAATACCAGTATAAGAGGCATGGAGTGATCCTGTTTCCTGAGCATAAAGCTTTATTTAGCCCTGTGGTCCTACCCACTCATGCAAGGATGCTTCTCTTTCTCATCTGACATGAGAACCCAGATGACTTGAGAGATCAACAGTGTTTCCTCAATGCTGCCCTGCCCAGCGTTCCTGCAGCCCACTCTCTACAGGCAGACAGTGTCAGTGGAACATTGTTCCTGGAGTATTCTTCATTTTAGTTGCTTTACCCTTGCTTCATATATTTGTATGTCTCACATTTTAGATTGCTCTCAAATATCCCTGAAGCACTTTAAAAAAAAATTGTGGTAAAATATACATAAAATTCATTTTAAACTTTTTTTAAACTATGATTCTGAATTAATTTAGAATACTTCTGATGTATAAAATGCTATGTAAAATACGATTTTGCTGTTGGCTTCTGTATCAGTTTTTCACTGCTATATAACAAATTCCTTTAAACTTAGCAGTTTAAAACAGCATGCCTTTGTTATCTCACAGTTTCTATGGATCAGGAGTCCAGCCACAGCTTAATTGGGTCCTCTGCTCAGGGTCTCATTGGGCTACAGGCCAGTTGTTGACTGGGCCTTTAGTCTTTATCAGAAGCTTAACTGGGAAAGATCCACTTCCAGGTTTCCGCTGTTGGCAGAATTTCCTCCAAGCTGTAGGACTGAGGTCCCCATTTTCTTGCTGGCTGTCAGCCAGGGACCACATTTAGCTTCTAGGATCTGCCTGTAGTTGGTCCCTTGCCATGTAGTTCTGTCCATGAGCCTTCTCGTAACATGGCAGCTTAGTTCTTTAAAGCCAGCAAGGGAGAGTTTCTGACTCTCAGGGAAGGCCTGGACCCCCTTTAAAAATCTACCTGATTAAGTTAGGGCCACCCAGGATGGTTTCCTTTCAGAATAACTCAAAATCAACTGATTTGATTTGACCTTAATTACTTCTGTAGAAACCCCTTCACTTTTGTCATATAATCTAATCATGGGAGTGACATCTTGGCATATTCTGTTGGTTGAAAGCAGGTCTCGTAGGTCCCACTTATACTCAAAGGGAGTGATTACACTCCCCTTGGTGAGAATATGGAGTCTGAATACGGGGCAGGGGGCGTCTTAGAGTCTGTGTGCTACGGTTTCTTTTTTTATCCATTTCATAGGGTTTTTTATCAGCAATTGGACACCCTTTCCCCAAAATGATTTTTAATCATGGAAGGAAAAAGAGAACTTGGAATTACCTTGAATTTGAAGAAGAAGAAGATAAACAATTAGCAGACTCAATGGCTTCTCTGGCATATCTAGTATTTGTACAGGGCATCCGTATTGATCAGCTTCCAATGGTCTTAAGGTAAGAGTTAGTGTTTGGTTTATTCATGTATTCTAAAAGGAATTTCATAAAATTCTCATCTATTTAATGTCCAGTATATGCATATTAACACACTAATACATTTTAAATAAATCATAAAGGCTATTTTTAATAAGAATGGTCCCAGCTATAATCTGTTAAAGATAGCAGTAGACAAGTAATGAAAGTGGGGAGTGTTGAAATAGGTGTAAGGGAATGGTGGGGACAAGAATCGAAGATGATAAACTGGGCTTGGTTTTGAAGCTTTTGAGACCACCCTGGAACTAGCCAGGTACCCAGGGGTATCATCATCTTTTCACTGGATTACTGCTGTAATCCTAAGTGGATATTTATATATCCACTTTGACTCCCTTTTAATTTAACACATTCTCAACATACCAGAAAGTGAAGCCTTAAAAGAAGTCCCTTACTGAAAACCCTCCAGTGGCTTTGTATTGCTTTAAGAATAAAGTCTTAATGCCTTTGCCTAACTTCTGAGACAAACTTATGCTTGGTCTGTTCCCTGCTTGATTGACCTGATTCATCTCCTACCACCTTTATTCTTGTTTGCTGTGCTCCAGTGACACAGACCTTCTTTTGTTTCTTGTTTAAATGTTACGAGTTTTCCAGCTATTTGGCCTTTGTATATGCTTAAAATTATCTTTATCCTTAAATGTCACTTTCTGAGCAAAGCCTTCACTCACCACCCAATTTAGGTTGAATCCTTCCATTATAATTACCTTGACCTGTCTTCTTTTCCCACAATGTTCATTAAAGTTATTTTTAAAATATATAATTTTATAATGTAATACCTTCTGGACTTTGAGTTCTGTGATAATAAGGATTGTATTTTTGTCTCTAGGCATTGGGTGTTTGTGTGAGTTTGTATATTTATATATGAATATACCTAGGAGTATATTTGTATGTAAATGTTGCGATAATGGCTATCATTTGCATGTTCACCATGTATGAAACATTATACTAATAACTTTATATGCATTATCTAATCCTTATAATAAGCCTGTGAAATAGAGCATTCTTTCATTTTACAGATGAAAATAACAGGCTTAGACAAGTTAATACACCACCGAAGATCTAACTACTTTGTGGCGTAGGTGGGATTCAGGCAGCTCTGACCCCAGAGCCTGTACTCTTAAGGATCATAGTCTATCACCAAAATAACTGATACAGCATATGTGTATTACTTTGCTAGGGCTCCTGTAAAAAAGTGCTACCAACTGGATGGTTAAAATAACAGAAATAGTTTGTCTCATAGTTCTGGAGGCTCCTTCTGAGGGTTGTGAAGGAGAATCTTCTCCATGCCTCTCCCCTGGCTTCTGGTGATTTGCTCGCAATCTTTGATGGTCTTTGGCTTGTAGATGCATTATCCTGTTCTCTGCCTTCATGTTCATGTGCTGTTCTCCCTGTGTGCTTGTATCTGTCTCCAAACTTTACTTTTTTATAAGGACAACAGTCATATTGGATTAGGGCCCACCCTAATAATCTCACTTTAAATTGATTACCTCCATAAAAACCCCTATCTCCAAATCAGGTCAAATTCTGAGGTACTAGAGATATAGACTCTAACATATCTTTTTTGGGGGAGATACAATCCAACCTATAACTATGTGCGTACATATCTCTGTGTGTGTGTGTATTTTATATATATATTTGTTTTGTTTCTATTTTAGCCCATTGTACCTTTTGCAGTTTAATATGGGGCATATTGAAGTCTTTTTGCAAAGGTAAGATCATTTAGATGGTATCTCAAAATGAAATACTGTTAAAATCATCCTTGTTAAGATCAGCAGAGACTGCCTTCTCTTTGCTAGGCTCTAATTAATTAATTGGTTATTTTATAAAACAGCTTGGCAAATAATTCACGAGAGAGACAGAAATGAGTCAAAGAGGTTTTACACCAAAGTCTCTTTTATTTTAAACCTAAGACAGTATTAAGATTTTGTCTTAAGGGCTTTTCCAGTCATCTCTTTCTAAGGTTTCTTCTCTTATTCCAAAAGTTGGTAATTAAAACACCCCTACCCTACTGCATCCTCCTCTATCTTAAGGAAGGGCAGTCAATAAAAGATGTTCATCCATATTTTTCCTTCATGGACACAGTCTGTGAATTGCATCAAAAGGAAGGAGGTGTCTTGACTTCCACCTTTTATAATTGAGATTATTGACGGTGATATCATTTAATTACAACTTTTCTCATTTGAGGTGCTAAGCAGCAGGACTTAAAAAAAAAAAAAAAAAAAAAGCCAGGCGTGGTGGCTCACACCTACAATCCCAGCACCTTGGGAGACCAAGGCAAGAGGATTGCTTTACCCCAGGAGTTCGAGGCCAGTCTCTCTCTCTACAAAAAATCTGAAAAATTAGCCAGGCGTGGTGGCGCATGCCCGTTGTCCCAGCTACTTGGGAGGCTGAGGTGAAAGAATCGCCTGTACCGGGGAGGTCTAGTCTGCAGTGAGCAGAGATCACACCACTGCAGTCCAGCCTGGGCAACAGAGTAAGATCCTGTCTCAAAAGGAAAAAAAAAAGGAAATTACAGAGTAACAAGTATACATAATTTCTAGACAGAAATTAAAGAATTTCGCAAAACTGTATGCTTTGTTTTCTTTCACTATAACATGTAACTTGTTTAAATTATCCCCTGTGATCAGTTAGGGCTTTGCAATTATCCTCCTGGAACACTAGTGACAGTTTATCAATCCCATCTCTTACCAGGTGAAGGAAGATTTGTAACATGGCAATGTGCAAATCTTCAGCATACAAGGCAGGAATTTCCAAGGGTCTCCTGGCACAAGTAGTTACTAACTCTGTAAATTTGCTGTATTTTGTATGTGTTAATGATTTTATATTCATTACATTTAGTTTCTGTTATTCATACAGTGATAGTATGTATTGTTTTGAATCTAAGTCCTTAAGATTAACTAAATTCTTCAGATTTCCAAACTGCATAGTCATTGAATCTTTTTTTGAATAAAAAGATTTGGAAAGATTTTACAGAACAATCAACTGGAATATATAGCATTGGTTATATCAGGTATAGTTAGTTTCTTAGCGCTTGCTATTGAAGATCTATTGTTTTGAAGTTCGGAAATAATCCCTGAATAGATTTATTTTGGTCAGATTTAGCAGTTTTAGCCAAACCAAAAGACAGATCAAAGATGGATTAAAACTTTTGATCAAGTTCTTCAACAGAATTTCTCCTTAATGATATGCATTTTAAAAGTGTTAAAATTTCAATTTTGCTGTATTTTCATAAGATGAAGTATCATTCTAAAATAGTTTACAAATTCATGATAAATTATAATATTATTTTTCAGAACAGAAGAGTCTGTTATCTCCAAAGGATTGGTAAGATGTTTGTTCCCATTATAACTTAAATACATAGTCTTGTCAACAAATAACAGCTGTTGACTTCACTATATGTGTATCTGCATATATTTTAATCTGTAGGAGCTGCTGGAGAATAGTTTATTGAGAATAGAAGACAGTAGTCTACTTTACCAGTACTTAGAAATCAAGAGTTTTCTTACTGTACCTCAGGTAAATAAAATATGTATTCTAATATTGAAAATAGCCCTTTGCCCGTTCTGAACTGAAAGTAAGGTCTTTTCTGATTCCTTTCCCACTCTCTTCTCTGCATCCTTTGAAAACTCTGGTGTGATGCTGTCCAGTAGAACTTTGACAGTATGAAAGCCACTAACCAAACTGAACACTTAAAATATGACTAAGGAACTAAGTTGTTTTGTGTATGTGTGTGTGTGTGTGTGTGTTTTTGAGACGGAGTCTCGCTCTGTCACTCAGGCTGGAGTGTGGTGGCGCTATCTCGGCTCACTGCAAGCTCCGCCTCCTGGGTTCACACCATTCTCTTGCCTCAGCCTCCCGAGTAGCTGGGACTACAGGCGCCGCCACCACGCCCGGCTAATATTTTTGTATTTATAGTAGAGATCGAGTTTCACCGTGTTAGCCAGGATGGTCTCGATCTGCTGACCTCATGATCCACCCGCCTCCCAAAGTGCTGGGATTATAGGCGTGAGCCACCGTGCCCAGCCGGAACTGAGTTTTAAATTTAAATTTTAATTTGTTTAAACATGAATAGCTGTTAGAGGCCACCATTATAGATAGCACAGTGTCCAGTAGAAAAGCATAACTTTCTTCTTTTAATACTTTATTTCTGTAGGGATCTTGGAAAATGAAGCTCCTTTATGTTTCTCATAACTCAGGTTCTCAGGACTCCATCCGAGGCATCCACTGACTCTTTACCATAAAGACTAATATACATTTTGTTTTTCCCTCCTATGGTTAATTTTGCCCAGTACTTTTTGTTATGATATCCAAGGACATCCTTAGATTTCAGTGTGGGAACTGGTTTTCCTAATATTTAAATAGAAAAACATGGTTTTTGTTAACATATTGTTTGATTGTTCTTAATTAATAAATTATATTTCTGTAGGTTTGATTTCATTTTCTTGCCACTGTAGACATAATTAAAAATTATCATTTGCTTTTAAAAGTATGCTTTGTGACACTCTACTCAATATCACTTAAAAAATCAATTGTAGTTAGCTTTCTGGAATGGAAGGCTTAGGGAAAAATTAATTTACTTCACTTTTAAATCTGCTACCCTCACTTCTCTGAATTTTTAGTAACCTATTGATGTATTGTAGTTGTTTGTTTGCAGTCAGTATAATCTGTTTACATCTGAATTTTACATTTTTTTATTTCCAGGGCTTAGTGAAAGTAATGACACTTTGCCCCATTGAGACACTGGTATGTAAATGTTTGGAGACTAAAGAATAATGAGTTACAATGAGAAAATTTGACAAATAATTTAATCTTCTTTTAAAATTTTAATTTGTAAAATTTTATATATTTAGGAGGTACAAGTGTGGATTTATTACATGTATGAAATGGATAGTGATGAAGTCTGGGCAATCTTTATTCATTTGATATAATAATATTGTTTGTTCCATTTTAGAGGAAAAAGAGTTTAGCTATGCTTCAGCTGTATATTAACAAGTTGGATTCACAAGGCAAATACACATTATTTAGGTATGTATCAAGCGTGGCTAATTGCTAAGTGTGTGGTTGATTAAAAATGATGTTAATGCCATGTAATTGTTTTAGGGTGTAATGTGTCGGTATATTTTACATGTAATTCAACTCTGGTTGGAAGCCATATTATACATTCTCAGTGATGGCTAGAGAAAGGGTTAATCAAATATTTCAGATACGTACTATATATGTCTATATTTTGTATGAATAATAGTATATATTGCAGTTCAATCAACTGGAATAGTCTAAATTTGAAATAGACTTAAAAATAATTAAACTGAGATGGATGATGCTCCTACTAGAACTTTATGTATGTCACTAATCTCCATTACTCACAGTTGAAATTGATGGCTTTGGAATTACAACTTTGATAGGCTATGCACTATGTTAATAGTAAGAGCTTACTAATAGTGCTCTTTGAGGTGGATAAGATTCTAGCAACTCTCTAAAGATTGGTAAACTTTCTAATTTTCTGTGAAGAGCCAAATGGTAAATATAGGTTTTATGGGCTATACAGTCTCTGTTGCAACTGCTCGATGCTGACTTTGTATTGGGGATGGGTGTGTTCCAGTAAAACTTTATTGATAAAATTGGGCAGCAGGCTGGATTTGCTAAAATGTCTTACTTGGGATTGGCCAGTATTAGCACTGTTCTTTTTGTGGGGGTGCAGCAGTGTGATCATGGCTCAGTGCAGCCTTGACCCTTGACCTCCCAGCTTCAGGTGATCCTCCCACCTCAGCCTCCCAGGTAGCTGGGATTACAGGTGCATGCCATCATGCCCAACTAATTTTTTTGTGGAGACAAGGTTATTCCATGTTACCCAGGCTGGTCTCAAACTCCTGAGCTCAAGCGATTCACAACTACCTCAGCCTCTCAAAGTGTTGAGATGACACACGTGAGCCACCATGCCCAGCCAACACTCTTGATCCTATCTTTTCTTGTTGTTCTATTGAGAGTAAGAGCAAGTTTATGAAATCTCAATTCTTAGGTATTATACTAGCTTTCCTATTTTATTCTATCTATAGCTCTACCAATAAATCCCCTTTTTTTCTTAAGCTACTCATACCTGTTTTGTTTTGTTTTGTTTTTTTTTTTTTGCAATTAAGCTACTCTAGCACTAGACTACTTTCACAGGAAATAATTTGGGGATTTTTTTAGACTATTATGTTAGTGCCCTTTCTTGCCATGTTAAATTATTGTAACTATGTGCATAAAAATATTCAAATTTGGTTTGATAGAAATGGCTTGTTGGAAGATCCAGTTATAAATAAGAATTTATGGGCCAGGTGCGGTGGCTCATGCCTGTAATCCCAGGACTTTGGGAGGCTGAGGCGGGCGGATCACGAGGTCAGGAGTTCGAGACAAGCCTGGCCAACATGGTGAAACCTCGTTCTACTAAAAATGTAAAAAATTAGCCGGACATGGTGACTGGCACCTGTAATCCCAGCTACTCGGGAGGCTGAGGCAGGAGAATCACTTGAACCAGGAGGCGGGGGTTATAGTGAGCCGAAATCGTGCCATTGCACTCCAGCCTGGGCAACAGGGTGAGACTCTGTCTAAAAAAAATAAAAATAAAAAAATAAGAAGTTACCATTTAGTGAGAGCAATAACTATTACAGGTGACTCTGTAATTGGTTGATCACCTTGCTAATTACCATTCCTGTGGGGTTTTTATTCCTAGAAGTAACACATGGCCTCTTTGAATTTATAAGACTTTTATCACCATTTAATTCTAATGCTGTCCAGGATAATTTCACATGTATTGTAATTTTGCTTTCAAGGTGCTTATTGAATACAAGTAATCACTCAGGTGTGGAGGCTTTTATTATTCAAAATATCAAAAATCAAATTGACATGTCATTAAAGGTAAGAACATAGCCAAAGTGTCAATTGCCAATTTATTTTGTAGGGTATATTTATTCATACGTAGAATACATTAATGTGAGTTATTGCTCTATCTCTAGTATTACTATTACTTAAATACTATTAAGGCATATTTTTTCCCCTATTTCTACTATGTTTTAAAAACTCTGAATTTGGAAATTTTGTTAACTGTAAGTTTAAATTGTATTCTTTGAGCATTTTTTTTTTTTTTTTTTTTGAGACAGGGTTTCACTCCTGTCACCCCGGTTGGGTGCAGTGGCACGATCTTGGCTCACTGCAGCCTCTACCTCCTGGGCTCAAGCAGTCCTCCCAAATCAGCCTCCCGAGTAATTGGGACTGCAGGTGCCCACCACTGCACCTGGCTGAAGTTTGACTTTGTAGAGATGGAGTTTCACCGTGTTGCCCAGGCTTGTCTTGAACTCCTGAGCTCCAGTGATCCACCTGCCTTGGCCTCCCAAAATGCTGGGATTACAGGTGTGAGTCATCACTCTGGGCCTCTTTGAGCTGATATTGTGGCTTATTTTTGTTTTGTTATATGCTTCTGAAAAATGAATGGAAACTTAAGTCTCTTCTGTTTGTGAGTACTCAGTAATTCTAAATGGGAAACAGAGTGACCGGTGTTCTCAAACTGGCGGGGTTTGTTCCTGGTGTCTGGAAAGTGAATGAAAGTATGGAAATTAAAGTTAAAAAATATATTTTAAATGTGCAATTCTTTATTTTGTAGTGTCAAGGTATTAGAAAACACATGAATTATCAAGCTATTATTTAAAGACTTTCTCAATTTTCGTTTGTTTTCAGAGAACACACAACAACAAATGGTTTACAGGACCACAGTTGGTGTCCCTTCTTGATTTGGTACTTTTTCTTCCAGAGGGTGCGGAAACAGATTTACTGCAAAACTCAGATAGGTGAGGTGACCATTACTGAAGTTCACATAGTGAATTCAGAATAAAATGGGAAACATCTGCTTAGGGAACCTAAAGTAATAAAATGTCTTTTCCTGTGATTTTATGATTTATGGCTAATTAATTAAGTTGCATAAAGATTTTTTCATATATAAGTGATTTGATAATGTGTGGAAACAAAATAAAAAGCTCCTCTTTCTAGGTGAATGACCAACACCAGGATTTGATAGCTTTTATGTACCCAGCATTCCACAGAAATTTGCAACGACAGCACTTGTGACTTAAAACTAAAAATCTGTGTATGTAATTTATGCGTTTAGATTTTGTTGTTTTATTGTTTTCCAGGTCATTTTTGTTTTCATATAGAACATATAATTTCAGTTTCAGTATACTGGAATGGATATTGAGAAATGGTTAAAAGCATTTAAAAAGGAATCTTAAAATTCAGAAAGCAAGAGATGATGCTCTCGAATACTAAAGATAACGCTTTTTTAAAACAAGGATAATAATTTTCACAATTGTATGATTTGAACTTCAATGGAAAACAAGAGTGATAAGTTATTACTACTCAAAAAGATATTAATGGAAATAGTTTCTATTGGCAAACCTAATTATAAAAATATGCCCAAAGTTTTAGCTTATTAATTGAGATTTCTGTTGACTACATAAAACCATACTGTAAGTAACATATATTTTCAATTAACAGGATTATGGCTTCATTAAATTTATTGAGGTATTTGGTTATCAAAGATAATGAAAATGACAATCAAGTAAGTGGAGTATTTGAAAACAAACTGTGAGTATATTCAAAAGGCATAAAGAATGTTTCAGATATTCAGTACCTAAAGCCAATATTTAATATCTTACTGAGCTATAAAGGCCAGGAAGAGTTTCAACAATTATTCTGAAACCTGAAGTTAATTCCCAGGAGCATTTACCACCCCACATCCAGCTTTCCTTTCCTTTCCATTTCCTATTGTATGTCTGTTTTCTTGCTGAAAGCACTTCGTTCTGTTGGGTAGATAAGTTGCAGGTGCTAAGGAGCTCAATGTACATATGGGTGTCTTGTTCAGTTTCCTCCACCTCTAGCTCATGAGCTATATAAAATCATCTGATATTTTAATATTGCCTCATCAGACATGACAAATTGAGGCATTTTCAGCACTAAAACAGAATTTAATAGCACTTTTTAAATGTTTAGGAAGTTGGATTTTTTAAAAATAGCACATCATTAGAAGTATTCAATAAATAGAAAACTATTTGAGGGAGATTTGTCATACAGTAAAATTATATTTGCTTTTTATCTTCTCTTTCTACCCTGTTCTGATAATTGCTTTCCCTATATGTGTCACCTCTATTAGCTAGAAATGCCTGAATCATGTGTTGTTAATTGGTTTTTTTTTTTTTTAGTAATTGATTTTATATGAAGATGCCAAAGAAAAAATTTTTTTTAATTAGGTAAATTGTGATTTGGGATGAAAGTTTATGAGAAAAGTAGCATTCTCTTTCCTTCCTGACAGATCTACAGTAGATTCATTGATTTGACCCCCAGTTCATCCCTCTTCAGCTGAAAATAGCTATTTGCCATCATTGACTAGTGCTTACTCTGTGTTGGGGCTTTTTTTTTTTTTTTTTTTAAACATTTTGTTGTGAAAATTTTCAAATGTACAGCAAAGTTGAAAGAATTTTATAGTGGTCATTGGTTTACCCACCACCTAGAGTCTATGATTCTACTGTACTGACTTCATCATGTATCTATCACTCCACCCTCTGTCACTCCATCCGTCTATCTTATTTTTTGATGTGTTTCAAAGTAAACTCCAGACAGCATACTTTCTCCTAAATATTTCAGCATGTATTTCATTAAATTGATTAAGTATTTGTCTGTAGTTTTTCTTTGAGGTAAAATTTACGTAATGAAATGTTCAAATTTTAAGTGTATATTCACTGAATTTCAACTAATGCATAGATCTATATTACTAAAACCCATATCAATATAGAACATTTCCAGCATCACAAGAGGTTCCTCATGCCCCTTCCCAGTTAATTCTGACTTCATTGCTCCACTCACCCCTGTCAGGGACAACCACTATTCTGCCCAAGTGCTACATATCATTTATTCTTCAGAGAGGGTCTCGTTCTCTTGCCCAGGCTGGATAACAGTAGTATAATCATGGCTCACTGCAGCTTTGACCTCCTGGGCTCAAGAGATCCTCCCACCTTAGTCTCCCAAAGTGCTGGGGTAACTTCCAGGCATGAGCCACCATGGACAGCCAAGAAAAGGACTCTTTATTTTTTACTTTTCATAGATAACGTAGGTGAAAAAAGATCATTAACTTGCACAAGGGCAAACATCTGGAAAGTGGTAGAAATAGCTATGACCCCAGGCAGTGGCCAGAACTTTCTAAATCACAAACTAAATCCTGATTCCTGAAGGAGGTTGTGATAAAAATTGAAAAGCTACAATATAAAATTCAGCAGCAGTAGAGGCCCTGAGACTTCAGGAAGGTGGCCTTAGGGTAGGGTATAAGTTTTTATTTTTTTAGTAATCAAGAAAGGCTATACATACTTGAGAGATTATCTGACTTGCCTGACAAAAACAAAAGGAATCTTGTTGATTAGGAGTGATAGATGTGTTAGATATGGAACACAGAGTAATACAAAGGCAGCAGATTGGTCTTTGCCTAGAGAGGGAAGACTTGAGAGCAGTTTAGCATTGTGCAGTGTCTGCTATACTATCCATAGATGATTCCTCACTTTTGTTTGGCATGTACATTTTCTGTTAAGGAAAAGGATACAGCCAGCCTGTAGGACTGCTTTTTTTTCTCTCAAAGAGACAGTGTCTCACTGTATTGCCCAGGCTGGAGTACAGTGGCACAGTCACGGCTCACTGCAGCCTCAAACTCCCCAGCTTAAACAATCCTCCCACGTCAGCCTCCCAAAGTGCTGGGATTACAGGCACTTCTTTTTTTTCTTTTTTGAGATGGAGTCTCACTCTGTCGCCCAGGCTGGAGTGCAGTGGCACAATCTCTGCTCACTGCAATGTCCACCTCCTGGGTTGAAACGATTCTCCTGCCTCAGCCTCCCTGTGCCTGGTGGGACTACAGCCAGGCACCACCACACCAGCTGATTTTTGTATTTTTTACTAGAGATTGGGTTTCATCATGTTGCCCAGGCTGGTGTCAAACTTTTGACCTCAAGTGATTCTCCCTTCTCAGCTTCCCAAAGTGCTGGCATTACAGGTGTGTGCCACCACGCCCAGCCAACAGGCATCTCTTATTTAATGGTTTTTAACAATTTTTCTAAGTGATCAAATATTCCAAATTATTGCTTTATAAGTTACCATAAGAATTATACCAGGAAAATTAGCAAAAACCCAGTCCAAGCTGGCAACCTGGCATCTTTTAGGCTCTTAAGAGCCTGTCTATCTTGGAAACATTTCTCCTGAGTGCAATGACAATAGGTCGTGTGTATAATTGAGAGGCAAATATGTCTACTGTGGTTAATAAAAAATGAATGACAGTTTCTGAGTTTCGGGAAGATTTGGTCAAAGAAAAAACAAAATGGGCCGGGCGTGGTGGCTCATGCCTGTAATCCCAGCACTTTGAGAGGCCGAGGTGGGCGGATCACAAGGTCAGGAGATCGAGACCATCCTGGCTAACACAGTGAAACCCCTTCTCTACTAAAAATACAAAAAACTCAGCCGGGAGGCTAAAGCAGGAGAATGGCATGAACTGGGAGGTGGAGCTTGCAGTGAACCGAGATCGCGCCACCCCACTCCCCCAAGGGAACAGAGCAAGACTCCATCTCAAAAAAAAAAAAAAAAACAAAATGATGGTCTGGTGATGCTGAAATATGGGGCATTTTATTCAAAAGGACTCCTACCAGTACCTATTTTTGAGCACTTAAGTGTGCTAAGAGGTTAATTAGATGAAAAGCAGACACACAGAAATATGAACAGGAAGATTTCAGAGAATCACATTCAAATACAAAGACAACAAAGTGATTCATAATTGAATAATAATCCATTTCTTTTCTTGCTATTTTGGGTTACTGTCAACTGACTTACTCTCTTCAGAAGCCATCCTTCCTCACCCTACTATTTCATGCCTCTTGTATCTCCTTGCTCAAGTTTCAGGCACCTTCTCTTACTCTTGAATTTCACATAACTTTTCTTGAATATTATAGTACAAACATGCTCCCATCTTTACTAGTAAAACCACCTTAGTTTTTATACCAAATATTATCTATTTGGTGAGTATCTTTAAATAATTATTAGTTGTTTTGAATTACAATAATTTATTCTAATACGTATCTCATAATCATCCCTTACCTTCTGTCCTATGTACCCATATCCTTTCCCATCCATCTGTTCACTCATCTTTTTTTCTAAAAAAGTTTGTAATCATAATCTGTAGAATGAAAGCTGGGACAAGGGAAACAATGAGATAGCAAAGTCCACAGGTAAGTATCAGGAATTTTAAAATTGAATTGTTTAATGCGTGTGTGTGTGCTTTTCATTTAGGAAAAAAAACCTATATCTTGTATAATAAATACACATACATAAAATTCTATATAATCCATATTTTGGGTGCTCATTTAAGGTTTTTTTTGTTTTTTTTTAATTCTGGGATACATGTGCAAAACGTGCAGGTTTGTTACATAGGTATACACGTGCCATGGTGGTTTGCTGCACCCATCAACTCGTCATCTTTGTTAGGTATTTCTCCTAATGCTATCCCTCCCCTATCACCCGAGCTCTGACAGGCCCCAGTGTGTGATGTTCCCCACCCTGTGTCCCTGTGTTCTCATTGTTCAACTCCCACTTATGAGTGAGAACATGTGGTGGTTGATTTTCTGTTCCTGTGTTAGTTTGCTGAGAATGATGGTTTCTAGCTTCATCTGTGTCCCTGCAAAGGACATGAACTCATCCTTTTTTATGGCTACATAGTATTCCGTGGTGTATATGTGCCACATTTTCTTTATCCAGTCTATCATTGATGGGCATTTGGGTTGGTTCCAAGTCTTTGCTATTGTGAATAGTGCTACAGTAAACATACATGTGCATGTGTCTTTATAGTAGAATGATTTATAATTCTTTGGGTATATACCCAGTAATGGGTTACTGGGTCAAATGGTACTTCTGGTTCTAGATCCTTGAGGAATCACCACACTGACTTCCACAATGGTTGAACTAATTTACACTCCCACCAACAGTGTAAAAGCGTTCCTATTTCTCCATATCCTCTCCAGCAGCTGTTGTTTCCTGACTTTTTAATGATCGCCATTCTAACTAGTGTGAGATGGTATCTCATTGTGGTTTTGATTTGCATTTCTTT
>NW_016826182.1:277232-279277 GCF_001698545.2 Rhinopithecus bieti
TCTCGATCTCCTGACCTCGTGATCCGCCCGTCTCGGCCTCCCAAAGTGCTGGGATTACAGGCTTGAGCCACCGCGCCCGGCCTTGATTTGCATTTCTCTAAAGAGCAGTGATAATGAGCTTTTTTTCATGTTTGTTGGCCACATAAATATCTTTTTTTGAGAAGTGTCTGTTCATATCCTTTGCACACTTTTTGATGGGGTTTTTTTTTCTTATAAATTTGTTTACGCTCCTTGTAGATTCTGGATATTAGCCCTTTGTCTGATGGATAGATTGCAAAAATTTTCTCCCATTCTGTAGGTTGCCTGTTCACTCTGATGATAGTTTCTTTTGTTGTGCAGAAGCTCTTTAGTTTAATTAGATCCCATTTGTCTGTTTTGGCTTTTGTTGCCATTTCTTTTGGAGTTTTAGTCATGAAGTCTTTGCCCATGTCTGTGTCCTGAATGGTATTACCTGGGTTTTCTTCTAGGGTTTTTATGGTTTTAAGTTTTACATTTAAGTCTTTAATCCATCTCAAGTTAAATTTTGTATAGGGTGTAAGGAAGGGGTCCAGTTTCAGTTTTCTGCATATGGCTAGCCAGTTTTCCCAACACTATTTATTAAATAGGGAATCCTTTCCCCATTGCTTGTTTTTGTCAGGTTTGTCTAAGTCTCTGTAGGTCTCTAAGAACTTGCTTTATGAATCTGGGTGTTCCTGTATTAGGTGCACATATATTTAGGAGAGTTAGCTCTTCTTGTTGCATTGATCCCTTTACCATTATGTAATGCCCTTCTGTGTCTTTTTTGATCTTTGATGAATATAGATCTTTAAATGTTAAAACCTTAGCTGTTTTCAATGGCAACAGCCCATAATCATAAAACTCCGGTAATAAAAACACATGCCAAAAGTAGGCTAAAGAAATTTTTTACATATTCTGTTTGGCATAATTCCACAAATTTTCAGATGATAAACTGTAATATTTTAGAAGCATGTAGGAGTGAAGAAACTGTGAGAATATTTTTTCTCTTTCTCATGTTAAGGTTACCAGATCTTTTTTAAAGAAATAATAAATACTACAAACAAATCACATTTTCAGATTTCTTAAAATCTTTCAACACTAGAAAAAGTAAATTAAGAGTCTTAAAATAGTTGTAATAATTAAGCATTTGTAATGTTCACAAATACCTGCTTTTAATTTCATACCCAAAGAGGCTCACTGATGTAACAGTTTTGAAATCTTTCCAGTTCTAAGGCTTAAAACTATACATTTCAAAATTCACTGTAGCATATCTCACAAAAGGAAGACTAGGCAGTTCTGCACTAAAGTGAAATTTACTGCCAGAACAGTTAGGAACCCTGCAAAGAATACAGTCAATGATGGTAATGAAGAAATAAAAAGACATGAACAAGACCCAGGTTTCTCCTTTCTTCTAATTCGTATAGAAGTCATCCAGCTCTGCAAATATTTCATGGATATGTTTTATCTTAGAGAAACGAACAACTTACGCAATATGCCCCTGTAACAAACCTGCACCCCTGAATCTTAAATAGAAATGGAAATTGAAAAAAAACTTAAGCTCTAGATTCCTTACCAATGAATGATTATAAAACTTTACCATTGTAATCCCAGCACTTTGGGAGGCCGAGGCAGGCAGATCACCTGAGGTTAGGAGTTTGAGACCAGCCAGTCCAACATGGCGAAACCCCATCTCTACTAAAAATAGAAAAAAATTAGCTGGGCAGGGTGGCAGGCGCTTGTAATCCCAGCTACTCTGGAGGCTGAGGCAGAAGAATTGCTTGAACCCGGGAGGTGGAGGTTGCAGTGAGCTCAGATCGTGCCTCTGCACTCCAGCCTGGGCAACAGAGCAAGACAACTTCAAAAAAAACAAAACAAAACAAAACAAAAAAACATCATTTTGGGAATCAGTTCCATTACTAAGTAAAACTGAAAGGATGAAAGAAAATAACTTTCAACTTAGAACAACTTTTATAAAAGGAAAGTTTTCATGGATACAAATTCTTTGGTTATATTTTGCAGATATTCCAGCTGTGGCTTGTGTTTTAATA
>NW_016826182.1:280326-317339 GCF_001698545.2 Rhinopithecus bieti
TAAAGGATTTTATTTCTCCTTCACTTATGAAACTTAGTTTGGCTGGATATGAAATTCTGGGTTTAAAATTCTTTTCTTTAAGAATGTTAAATATTGGCCTCCACTCTCTTCTCGCTTGTAGAGTTTCTGCTGAGAGATCTGCTGTTAGTATGATGGGCTTCCCTTTGTGTGTAACCTGACCTTTCTCTCTGGCTGCCCTTAACATTTTTTCCTTCATTTCAACTTTGGTGAATCTGACAATTATGTGTCTTGGAGTTGCTCTTCTCGAGGAGTATCTTTGTGGCGTTCTCTGTATTTCCTAAATTTGAATGTTGGCCTGCCTTCCTAGGTTGGGGAAGTTCTCCTGGATGATATCCTGCAGAGTGTTTTCCCACTTGGTTCCATTTTCCCCATCACTTTCAGGCACATCAGTCAGATGTAGATTTGGTCTTTTCACATAATCCCATATTTCTTGGAGGCTTTGTTCATTTCCTTTTACTCTCTTTTCTCTACACTTCTCTTCTTGCTTCATTTCATTCATTTGATCTTCAATCGCTGATACTCTTTCTTCCAGATGATCGAGTTGGTTACTGAAGCTTGTGCGTTTGTCATGTAGTTCTCATGTTATGGTTTTCATCTCTATCAGTTCTTTTGAGGACTTCTCTATATTGGTTATTCTAGTTAGCCATTCGTCAAATCTTTTTTCAAGGTTTTTAGTTTCTTTGCGCTGGTTACGTAGTTCCTCCTTTAGCTCTGAGAAGTTTGATCAACTGAAACCTTCTTCTCTCAATTCGTCAAAGTCATTCTCGGTCTAGCTTTTTTCCGTTGCTAGCGATGAGCTGCGTTCCTTTGGAGGGGGGGATGCGCTCTGATGTTTCGAATTTCCAGCTTTTCTGCACTGCTTTTTCCCCATCTTTGTGGTTTTATCTGCCTTTGGTCTTTGATGATGGTGACGTACTGATGGGGTTTTGGTGTGGGTGTCCTTTCTGTTAATTTTCCTTCTAACAGTCAGCACCCTCAGCTGTAGGTCTGTTGGCGTTTGCTTGAGGTCCACTGCAGACCCTGTTTGGCTGGGTATCAGCAGCGGAGGCTCAGTTGAAAATGTAGAAATCACCCATCTTCTGTGTTGCTCACACTGGGAGCTGGAGGCTGGAGCTGTTCCTATTCAGGCATCTTGGGCACACCCCCCACAGAGATAATTTCTTGTAGCAATTGTATAGTTTTAGGTTTTACACTTACGTCAATGACCCATTTCAAGTAAACTTTTTATGTGATGTGAGATATGGGTTGAGAGATTTTTCTTCTTTTATTTTGACCTCAACACTATTTGTAGAAAAGGTTATCCTTAATTTACTGAATTATCTTGGCAACTTTGTCAAAAATCATAAGTATGGGTCTATTTTTGGACTCTATTCCATTTACCTATATATATTCTTTTACCAATACCACATTGTCTTGATTCCTTTATAGGAAGAAATTATTCTGTTCTATTCCTTTTTAGGAAGTCTTGAACTCAAGTAATGTGAGTCTGCCAACTTTGTTCTTCTTTTCAAAATTGTATTGGCTGTTTTAAATCCATTACCTTTTCTGTATAAATTTTAGAATTTTGTCAATTTCTTCCACGAATGGTTTTAATTCCACTTATGGCATTCTGGAAAAGGCAAAATTACATTAACAAAATCAGATTGCTGGTTGCTGGAGGTGGGAGGAAACTGACTACAAAGGGGCACAAAAATTTCTGGGTCATGGGAATGTCTTTACAGCAGCAGTGGTTACTTGACTTTATATCACTATATATCTTTGTCAAAGCTCAGAAGTGTATAGCTAGAAGCTTATATTTTACTGTATATAAACAGTACCACAACAGACCTGACTTTGAAAAATAAACAAAAAGAACCAGGCTCAATAGTGAATTAGACTGAAATTACATCATGAGCAGTCAAGCACACTCATTTATTTTATAAAATCTGTCTGATATTTATTTTGAATCGCTTATTCTCCATTTTTCTACATTAAAGTATTAAGATTAAATGTGTTATGTGGAAAGGATTTGAGGGAAAACTTTTATTTCAACTATATAAATAAATGTGTGTTGAGTTGTAATGTAAAACCTATTTTTTACTGAGAGTCATGGCAAAATAATTTGAAAACAGTATCCTGTGGGAATAGGAAAACATACAGCAGTGTAAATGCTGCATTATTTTGAAATACTAAAAACTTAGTAACATAAATTCCATATAATGGAATGTATATGCAGCAATTAAAATGAAATTAGAGCTACAACATAAATAACTCAAAACTTAAGATTGACAAAAGGAAGCTGAAGCAGGTTATATACAGTATGATATCATTTATGTGCTTTTAAATATGAAAAATTAAGTGATACATTAGGAATGCAAAACATTCAAGTTTTAGCTAATGGCTGCCTCTTGAATAAAGGGGATTCCAGCCATATTTAGTATTTTATTTATTTTTGAAAAGTAAATATAATAAAATGTTTCCTTTTGTCAAAGCTAGGTGTTTTCTCCATACTCTTTATGTTCAAATGTGCTTTAGTGGGTAAGAGAGAGTCATCAGTAACCTAGTCTTGAAAGCCATTGGTTGCAGTGAGTTCTGCCTATAAACCCAGAGGTGAATGCAAAGTAAAAGGTAAAAAAAAAGTTGGGGGGCAGGGAATACAAAATGGTGAAGAAAAGGCTGGACGTAAATAGGAATAAAAGCCTGTTATTTGCAGCAATGTGGATGGACCTACATGTCATTATGTTGAAATATGCCAGGCCCAGAAAGACAGTATCACATATTCTCACGTGTGTGAGCTGACAAATTTGATGTCGTCGATACAGAATATAGAATGATTGATATCAGAGTGTGAGCATGGGAGGGGAAAATGTAGAGAAGCTGGTGAATGGGCACAGAGTTAGATAAAAGACAAGCTGTATTGCTTGATAGCACATTAGAGTGACTATAATTAGCAACAATATATTGTATATTTCAGTGTAGCTAGAAGAGAGGACATGAAATGTTACCAACCCATAGAAATGATGAATACTCAAGAGGATGGATACCCCAAATACTGGCTTTATTATTATATATTTTATGCATGTAACAAATACATGTACCCATAAATATGTAAAATATGTATCAGTAAAAGAAAAAGGCTAGATAGAGGTAAAAATAGGAGAAATGAGAGCAGTCGGTGCACATAAGAGTAATATGCTTGTTATACTGTGTGACTACACTGGTTAAGGAAATTCCTGCTGCATATAACCCAAATTTGCCATGAGAGGTTAAGAAAACTTTCCACTTAACAATTTAAAAATTATACAACTAAAACATCCATTATTTAAAAATCAAGATAAAAAAAGAATAGTAATCAAAATTACACCATTGTTGATATACTGTATTCCCTCCTAGGTTTTGTGTTAATACATCTGTACATTTTTTCTTTTTTAAAAGAAAAAGAGATCATACTAAAAGAATCACACTGTTTTATAACCTTTTTTCCCATTCACCAATATGTACTGAAAAACAGTATTTTAATGACTGTATAGTTTTTCCATTATGTTAATGTGTCAATTTACTATGAACTGCCTGTCATAAGTTATTTTAATTCTAATGTTTCACTACTTAAACATTTTTAAAAACATCTGCAGTAGAATTATAACATCCATCTTTATTTCCCCAAGATAAGTTTGTAGATGCTGAGTGAAAAGGTATGCATATTTTTGAGGGTTTTAGATCCTCTCTAGAATTCTACTTTTCCTGTTAGTATAGGAGAAATAAGAAAAGATGACTGAAATGAAAAGTATATATACGAGACATTATCAGTTATTCAGCATAGACATGTGTAGATTTTATTTGGAATGCTACAAGTAACATGTTATATACTACTTGGGTCAAAATAAGCTCATTACACAATAGGTTATCAAGTAGTTCATTATTCTAGTTAAGGATAAATTGGGTCCCTAAGTTTCCCTTTTTTATCTAAGACATTTTCCTTTGTAAAGAGTACCTGGAAACTCAGAAGTACCAATGGATTTTCTTTTCTCTATTTTTTAAAATAAAATTAAGACTTCATGACTCCTTTAAGTACTGTAAGAGAAAATGCTCTTAAGATACGTGACAAAATAAGCTGTCCTCAACAGATAAAATCTTCACCTACTTTGGTCACCAAGGAGGTTCAGATTAGCTGGGTATTAGAAAAGTTTCCATCCTCTAGAACTAGATCCGTGGTGAGGATATTAATTGAAAGGTCATACATGGGATGAAGGCATAAATAAGGTAGAGTCGTTGTGGGGATGGCTCATAGAGGAAGAGATGTCTGTGAATTTATTTTCAAATAATTTTCTCATAAATAAAACTTAAGTTAACAGATCTCAAAACCAGGAGCTATCCAAATGGGGCAGTGATAAGCGTAGTGCCCCAAGTACATTTTTTTTCATTGGTATTCACATAACTAGATACAGTAATAAATGTAATTAGTAAATAGTGAAGTCCACTGTGAAAAGGGCCATGTTTCATTTTTTATTTTGCGAGCTTTTAACACGTTTAATAGTAGTAGTCAATCATTGTTGAACTAAACTCATTCTTTTATTCTTAACAGACTGGATTATGGACAGAACTTGGAAATATTGAGAATAATTTCTTAAAGCCACTTCATATAGGACTTAATATGTCAAAAGCACATTATGAAGCAGAAATTAAAATAGCCAAGGTTGGTAATGTGCAATTTTGTCTTCAGTTAGGTATAAAAGTAGTCCAATTTTGCAACTGTCATTCAAATTTAAGAACTTTTTAAAAATCTTATACTTGTTTAGAGACCGTAACAGCTAAGCCATTTTATTTATAATTAAAATTCTTAGCAGATCTATAAGCTAATTTACCTAAAATCAGGTTAATGAAGACTTAAACCAAATTAAAGTGTATATTTTAAAGCCTCAAGCTCTAAGAATCTGTATTACAGCTATTTCCATTTGGGTAGCATTCCTTTGGTATTGCATTTCACCCTCAAGTAAATCCATACAAATTATGAAAAAAATCTTAGATCCAGAATTTTTTAAGTCAACAATTCTATAACAATCATGTGATCTCTTCTATGTATCTGTGATGGTGCTTTTATAGGCATTTCCAGAAATTGTCTTTTTTAGTATAATGGCTATAATTGATTATATACTAAAGAAAATAGTTTCATGAATCCTATACATGCCAAAATAATGCTATTTATCTAAAGAAGCATTAATTCACATGTTGCAAAATTTTGATAGTTCGTTCTGTTTGCTTATAGCTTCAGTATACCCTGAGCTGTTAAACAGTGGACTTAATTTTTACAAATAACTGACACGTTTAGTTTTAAGTTAGTGAATGATGAAAGTAGCTTATACATTTGTTAATATGAGAGTTTTTTAAGTGTCACACATGATTTTTTTTTCTTTTCTTACAGAGGCCCAGAAATCTAAAGATCTTTGTTCTATAACTGTAGGTGGAGAAGAGATCCCTAATATGCCTCCTGAAATGCAGCTTAAGGTGATCGGAAATTTTCTTTCCTTTTTCTTTAGAAACAGGATCTTGCTGTCTTGCCCAAGCTGCAGTGCAGTGGCATGATTGTGGCTCACTGCAGCTTCAACTCCCTGGGCTCAAGTGATCCTCCCACCTCAGACTCCCGATTAGCCAGGACTGCAGGTGCACACCACCATGCCTGGCTAATTAGTAGAGATAGGGTCTCCCACTCCTGGCCTCTAGTAATCCTCTCTCCTCAGCCTCCCAAAGCACAGAAATTACAGGTGTGAACCACTGTACCTGGTCTTAAATATTCCTAAGCTACCTCCAGCTGAAATCTTTTCTATGTTTTGCTTTGTTTGGCTTTAAAGGCAGCATTAATAACATTACTTTTTCTTGGCATTGCAGGTCCTACATTCAGCTCTTTTCACATTTGATTTGATTGAAAGTGTTCTAGCTCGAGTGGAAGAACTCATTGAAATAAAAACAAAGTCTACCTCTGAAGAAAATATTGGGATAAAGTGAAAGTTCCACTTTCTAAATAAAACTAATAAAATAGAGTATTTTCCATTATGATTTATTTAATACCATTATAAAATTTTCTGTAAAATTTACTGCTTGAAAATAAATGTAGCTTCTCATTTATCAATTTCTATAATGATACACTATAGAACAGTTTTTTCATTGTTTGAAAATCCAATACAAACTAATAATTTTGTAACTTCATAAAATGTAGTTGAATTGTCTATATTCGTTCCTACAGTTTTAGTGAGCTTATAAAAATACTGATAACACTTTCTGCTGACGCTAGATGCTATGTAACATTTCGCAACTCCTAGTGTCAAGTTGGCTATCACACCAGTGTAAATGAGTAGAAAGTTTTGAATTCAGGCCAGTTGACTTTTCTTAGCTTCTCTTTTCCTGGCTTAGGTGGAGTCTTTGGGAGCAGAGTCCCATCACCACTTTTCCAGCAGAAGTTATAATAGGAAAACATCTGCGAAGATTAGTTTTAGAAATACTTGCTACCTTTATGGAAAAAAAGCTAAAAAATACATATGACTTTAAGAAACTGATTAGAAAATTCTGTATTTTTATTTCCTACTAAATACTTGTCCATCTAAGAAGCTACACCTGAGTTTTATGATATATGTATGTACCAATCCTTTGCTAAACAGCGTTAAAGAAATTTCACAGCGAAATTCCTAAAATAAAATCACTTAATTGTATACATGTTATTTCAAATTAATATGTCTTTAAATAGATATTTGATTATAATTTAACAGGTCTAATTATTTTCACATTCTTTGAGAAGAGCATTAAGTTGGTACTCTAATTTGGGTTAACTGAATCACTATTCAGTTGTATCTTCTGAAGTGTTTTCCAAACAGGACTTTGCTCAATGATGTAAGCTTTAGCTGTTATCATTCTGTAGCAAATGCTATCTATGTATGGTTTGGAGGTAGTCTGGAAGAAGATACAAAGAAAGATGCAGCATTATTTACAGAAATAAGATATTTTTACAAGGTCACATTTAAAAATACCTAACTTTCATTCTTTCAGCAAATCTGATCATCTTTGTGCTAAACACCAGGTATGAGTTACTAGAGTAGTCAACAGGAAAATACTTAGTTTCTATCCAAGGAATTTCAAACATGCAAGCCAAAAAGTAGAATACTATAAAAATTGCTTTAATGGGGATATGTTCCAAGTGTAAAAGTAAGGAAGACCTAAGTCTGCCTAGGGGGTTTCAGGTGTCTGGGCACACTTTGCAGAGGACAAAAAGCATGAAAAGAAAGTGGACAATTGGTAGATGACATTCCATAAGATAGTATGCTTGCACAGTTCATGACTGCAATCTGACCAACTCTTATAACTTTAGAATTTGAATGAAGATATAAGTAACCAATAGGGCCAACCAAATGCTCTTTTGGCCCCAAATGAGTCTTAAATGGTAGTGGCTACTGGAAGTAAATTGAGAAGACTTGAGAGACTTAGTTCAGGCTTGGGAAAAAGTTGCATGCTGAAACAGCAACTCCCTCAGGGGAACAGAAGCAAGATATCTGCCAGTCTTGCTCAAAAGGGTGACAACTGGAAGTTAAAAACCTTAAAATGTATATGTGTATGCGTCATATTCCCCAGGTGCCTCACCTTTGCTATAGTGCACATAAGATTAATAGCATTTACTGTGTTGTGTACTGGAAGTATTCGTAAGTTACGACCCAGGAATCTGAAAAACAATTCATGTTATACAGATCATATAACTTACATGTGTTCTCTTAAAGTAGAAAGAAGAGACAAATCTCTATTGTTTGTTATTTGTCTATGCAATTTATGCCCTGCCTTACTCCACAGAGGATTTGAGATGGCTTTATAGCCAGAACATCACTGACTAAAAAGCCTGTTCACTTTTGGCTTGGTCTTGGAGAAGCCCGTGAAACATCATGAACCCTGTCAACTCGATTCATAGAATACCTTTTTGGCCCATGTTTCATTAAATTTGATCGGTTAACATCACAGTGTTCATCATCTAGCAAAACAAAACTCACCTAAAAGATTTAAGAACTGAAATAAATACAATATAAGAAAAATACATCTATAATGCTAGTCTTCCATACCTCTGCTGAATTCTGAACATCAATTTCCATTCTTCAGGCCCATGGAGGGCAGCAGACAAAACCAAAAAACTATTTTGGTGAATGTTAATAAATTTCTCAATTCTGGCTAGAAATATTTCTTCGGTTGACAGAATACATTCCTTAGTATCCATTAATAAAAATGCAACTCCTAGGAAAGGTAAATTGAATATAAAACGTCACTTTGTCACAGAGATCAAATTTTGTTATAAACTCAGAATCAACCAAAATAGCTCTAAGTATACCATATGTGTCCAAGCCCTAAACTCATAAGGAGTAGAAATTACTATAATGAAATTCCTATACAACAGACTGATTTAGGTAGTTCTTTGAAGTGCTCTGTATAAAAGAATGACTTGTGCTAAATAAGAGAAAAACTTTTTTGGATCAGTAACTACTTTTTTTTTTTTTCCTAGATGAAAGCATTGTCCACATGAAGATACTGGGTAGTTTTTCGTTAAGATGAATTACATTTAAAAAGTTAATTTTTCATGTTATACTTTTAAAATATGTACCAGTTTGTTATAAAGGATACTACAAAGGATACAGATGAAGATACGCATAGGGCTAGGTATGTGGAAAGGTACATGGAGCTTCAATGCCTTCTCTGGGCCTGCCACCCTCCAGACACCTGCATGTGTTCAGCAACCAAGAAGCTCCTATAATTATTTTTAAAAGCTGGAAATCAGCTAAAGAAAGAGTCTTAAGCCTTCGGTCGGGTGCAGTGGCTCACGCCTGTAATCCCAGCACTTTGGGAGGCCACGGTGGGCAGATCACAAGGTCAGGAGTTCGAGACCAGCCTGACCAACATGGTGAAACCCTGTCTCTACTAAAAATACAAAAATTAGCCAGGTGTGGTGGCATGTGCCTGTAATCCCAGCTACCTGGGAGGCTGAGGCAGGAGAACCGCTTGAACTCGGGAGGCGGAGGTTGCAGTGAGCTGAGATCACGCCATTGCACTCCAGCCTGGGCGACAGAGCAAGACTCCATCTCAAAAAAAAAAAAAAAAAAAAGAAGAAGAAGCCTTCAGTGATTTCTTGTTGGGGAAACCTTTCTACCAGAACATAAAGAACTATATAAAAACCAGCCGGGTGTGGTGGCAGGCACCTGTAGTCCCAGCTGCTTGGGAGGCTGTGGCAGGGGAATGGCATGAACCCGGGAGGTGGAGCTTGCAGTGAGCAGAGATCACACCACTGCACTCCAGCCTGGGCGACAAAGCGAGACTCCGTCTCAAAAAATAAAAAATTTTAAAAAAGAATTATATAAATGAATACACTCAGCAGATAACTGCAATCTCTGAAACAGTGTGCCATTAAGAATGGTCCTAAAGGGAAACGATTATAGCTCTTCAAACGATGTGGGAGACAGTCTGAGGAAAGTGACTGTGATTATATACTAACTGAGTAAACTTGGGCAACTTACATAACCTGTCTGAACATAAGTTTCCTCTTCTGTAACATGGGAGTAAATTTTTTGTTAGATTTGTCAGAAGAATTAAATTAGATCATGTATATAAAGTAGCCAAGGCAAATATTCACCAAGTATTTTATTTCTCCCTGGAATTCTGTATTTAACCAGAAGAATGAGTTTGAGGCTATACCACTTTCAGCCTGGAGATCTATTCTAGGAGCTTTTTTGAAAGTGCTTGTCTTCCAAAACTGCTAGAAGATAAGTCTATTTGCAACCCTCCAGATAAAATCCTTTACCTCTACCTTTTTAAAAATCACTTCTGCCATTTCTCAAGCAAAGGTGGAGCTTCCCCCTTCCCATCTCCCCAGCCTTCTCTTATCCTAATCTAATTCCTTACTGGACTTTTGTCCATGACTAACAGTTGTACCAGTTGTCATTTCATGAACATTTATTTGTCCCCATGATTCTTTTAATATTTATATTATATCCAGCAAACTGTTATACAAATTGATGAAAAACATTTTTTTTTTTTTTTTTTGTATATCAGTTTTGACAAATGTTGTGGCCTCTGTTAATATAAGTAATACTTTCATGTAAGTTTAGATTGTTGGGTAAGTGGCTTTTTCTATTTTCATCTCAGTTCCAGAGCAAGTATTTTTTTCCCATCTTCTACCAGACTCCACTAGTTCAGCTTTATTTTAACCATTGTAATCTAAAAGGGAATATATTTTGGAATTGGCCATATGCACTGAGTTTGTAGTAACTAAGTTTTACACATTTACCCCTCCCAAAAGATAACACCTTAAGCTTATTATATGGTTACGGAACTATGAAGGCATTAGAATTTATACCAACATATTTCATAAGAAACTTAAGGCAGTGAGCAAACATACTGTACCAGAAAGAGAAAATATAATTGATCCATTTTCCACTGAATCTGAATATCGAACTTTGTGGCTTCGATTTTCTAGGGCAGTTGCAACTTCATAACTCTTTAAAAAAATTCAGAAATACAAATTTAAAGCATGCTTACAATTTTATTAAAGCTAAAGAAAACATTAAAAGTTTAATAGGTTATTTTATAACTACCACTTAAAGATATGATCATCAAAAGAGAAATAAATATGCTTTCCATGGAGAAAAGCTTTAAAAAATGCAAAACATTTCCTTCTACTAAAACATTTATTTCAAGTTTGGGAGTGAGGTGTGTACTACAGTTATGTTACTTAGGAACAGAAAAGACAGCATTAAAAAACTGTATAAACCAGAGCAAATGTAAACTTTCTCTTTTTTAGAGACAGATGAAGTCTCACTTTGTTGCCCAGGCTGACTTCAGATTCCTGAGCTCATGCAATCCTCCCAAAGTAGCTGGGACTATAGGTGTAAGCCACCATACCCAGCTGCAAACTTCATTTTAAAAAACAACCTGGGCAGTGGCTCACGCCTGAAATCCCAGCATTTTGGGAGGCGAAGGTGGGTGGGTCGTTTGAAGTCAGGAATCTGAGACCAGCCTGACCAACATGGTAAAAGCCCAAAATTTGCTGGGCGTGGTGAGGCATGCATGTAGTCTCAGCTACTTGGGAGGCTGAGGTAGGAGAATCACTTTAACTTGGGAGGTGGAGGTTGCAGTGAGCTGAGATTGTGCCACTGCACTCCAGCCCAGGTGACAGAGCGAGACTCTACCTCAAAAAACAAAACAAACAACTTGGAGGCTAGGCATGGTGGCCACGAAGACCTTGGAGGCCAAGGCTGGTGGATCATTTGAGTCCACAAGTTCAAGACCAGCCTGGGCATCATGGCAAAACTGCTTCTCTACAAAAAATACAAAGAATTAGCTGGGCGTGGTGGCACATGCCTGTAGTCCCAGCTACTCACAAGCTGAGGTGAGAGAATCACTTGACCCTGGGAGGTTAAGGCTGCAGTGAGCCGTGATTGCACCACTGTACTCCAGCCTGGGTGACAGAGTGAGACCCTGTCTCAAATAATAATAATAATAATAATAATAATAATAATAATAATACAACTTGGAGATGGATTCTGACATGCATTAATGTATAACTATGGAAAATAGGTGGCTGTCTATTTCTTAAATAATTGACAGAACCACGTAATGCCAGACATACACAATACCATCACAGAAGACAACCAATTTTACAATTCATCAGTTTACATTACAGTTACTTTAGTATACTTTTAAAATGTTTTAAGCCTTAGGTGAGTCAGAAAACATGTAAGAAAACAGCTATAGAACTCTTGGTTTTAATACTAACCATTTCAAATATCACCTCATTTCCTATTCCACCCAGGCAATTAAATCATATTTCCCACAATACTAAAATCTAGGATTAATAGTTTTTCCTGATAGGATAAAATTTAAACTTGGCCAGGCACAATGGCTCACACCTGTAATCCTAGCACTTTGGGAGGCTGAGGTGAATCACTTGAGCCCAGGAGTTTGAGACCAGCCTGGGCAATGTAGCATGACCTTGTTTCTACTAAAAATTAAAAAATAAATAAAAATAATAAATAAAACTCAAACTTGATAGTTTCCAGACAGATAAAAATCTCTTAGGTAGATTAATTTTATTTTCTATTTTGCCTCAGAACATGTATATTTTAAGCACACAGGCTGAAATTATGTATAAAATACATTCTTTTCTAAAGAGTATTTTGTGTTAGACAGATCCTGACCTACAGTTTAACTGTGGCTCTTTTCTTCTGCTGTTTTAAAATTATATAATGCTTCCAGCAATGGCAGATTAAGTAATTTAGGCCAACCCGCCTGCTGAAGGCAACTAGAAAAGCTGGACAATCTTCTAAAATCTGCTTGAATACACCAGAGAGCTAACAGGATAGTAAAAAATTATAAGGTCAACATCTATACAGAAATTCAAATATATGAGCAAGCATTTAGGCCACTTTTTTCCCTGAGGGCATCTGCCAGCTCAGAAAGAGGCAGAAGAGAGGCTGAACAGATCTTTTGACGAAAATAGAACAGTTCTCACAGGGACTATAGCCCAGCTTCAAACCATTTCAATCCCTGAAATTGTATTAAGGTGATAACTGAATTACTAGTGCTGCCAAGCACCTTGTAGAAATACTCTCTAGAGCAATCTTTCTCAATCAGGTCTCCTCATCTGAATTACAGAACAAAGAAAATGATCTGAGTGACTATTTTGTCAATTCTCCCATAGCTAGATGTACAGGAGACAATTTAATTCAACATTCTAGATGTACAGGATACAACTTAATTCATCATATAAAAGAGATGCCTTAGGAGTTGGGTTGTCAGATTTAGCAAATAAAAACAACACAACACTCAGTTAAATGTGAATGAGTGACAAACAATGCAATTTTCAGTATAAGTATGTTCCACGCAATATTTGGGACATAATTATAGTAAATTCACTGTTTATCTGAAATTCGAACTTTTTATTTCTATTTTTTTATTTTTATTTTTATTTTTTGAGGCAGGGTCTTACACTGTCACCCAGGCTGGAGTCCAATGGCCTGATCTTGGACCACTGCAACCTCTGCCTCCTGGGTTCAAACGATTCTCCTACCTCAGCCTCCCAAGTAGCTGGAATTACAGGCACACACCACCACGCCCGGCTAATTTTTGTATTTTTAGTAGAGACGGAGTTTCACCATGTTGGCCAGGCTGGTCTCAAAACTCCTGACCTCAAGTGATCCACCCATCTTGGCCCTCCAGAGTGCTGGGATTACAGGCGTGAGCCACCGCACCTGGCTGGAAATTCAAACTTGAGTGTCCTGTATTTTATCTGGCAACCCTACTTAGGGCATCAGGAATTTAATTTTCTTACAGAATTAAAACCTCTCAAGGGGAAGATAGCATTATTCTAGGCTTCAAATTATTTCTACAATTTTTCAAATACAAATTCCAACATACAATAAAAAATAATCAGACATACAAAGGGACATAATTCCATGAAAGAAAACTATCAGAAACAATAGAAAACAGAAACAGGCCCACAGGGGATGCATGTAGTGAAGCTATCAAATACACACCTTAAAACAGCCTGTTTATTATGATCAAGGAGATAAAACATAGCTTAAGAATTTTGGCAAAGAACTGGAAGATAGTTTAAAAATGTAAAAAACATGAGTTAAGAAAACTCCCTAAAATTTGATTCAAACAGGGCCAGGCACAGTGGCCCAGGCCTGTAATCCCAGCACTTTGGGAGGCCAAGACAATGTATTGCTTGAGCTCAGGAGTTCAAGACTGGCCTGAGCAACATAGTGAGACCCTGTCTAATTAAAAAACAACACATAATATAATAAAAAATCTGAGTCAAATCTTTAAAATAAAAAGCAGTGTATTAAGTAGACAAGTGAAGGAAGAAGACAAATATGAGAACAGTATGAACAGAAAGAGTAACAAAGGTAAAGGCATTCAGACCTAAACGTATGGTTCTTATACGGTGAGTGGGTAAGGTATATACAAGTCAGATAATTTGGGTACAATGTTAGGAATAATTGCTGGCAGTCATGAGCACCCATATAGATCATGCCAATGAATGTCAATAATATCCTATTATCAGGAGGAACCAACTAAAAGAATAAAATAATGGAATGCTTAAAAAAAAAAATGAAGGTAAAATTAGAAAGTATTGAATTGAGAAAACAATAGGTAAGTCCAAGAGCTGATTCATCAAAATGACCAGGAAGCTAAGTATAGATTTTTCAAAATACATTTCATAGAATATTAGTCCTATTAGATATTAAAAGATGCTCCTGACTGAAATAAGACTGGGAAATGCTGAATATTATTTCATCTCTCTTTGGGGTTTTACAATGCATTTGAACATATTAAAGTCTCTGAATAATAGTACAGTAAAAAGAAAACTTAACCAAAACAAAACAAAAAAAACCACTTGTTTAACTTTGTTTATACCAGCATCCAAAATAAAATCCATACAATACTCCTTCCTGCATATGTAACATCTATTAATAATCTTTAAAACTAGTATTATGTCAGCCAGGTGTAGTGGCTCACGCCTGTAATCCCAGTACTTTGGGAAGCCATCGTGCAGGTTGGGGTGGGGGCGGGGATCGGAGTTCGAGACCAGCCTGGCCAACATGGTGAAACCCCATCTCTACTAAAAATACAAAAATTAGCTGGCGTGGTGGCAGGCACCTGTGATCCCAGCTACTTGGGAGGCTGAGGCAAGAGAATCACTTGAGCCTGAGAGGCGGAGGTTGCAGTGAGCCAAGATTGTGCCACTACTCCAGCCTGGGCGACAGAGCGAAGCTCCATCTCAAAAAAACAAAAAACAAAAACTAGTATGTCTAGCACATCACTCATAAGAAAGAAAATTTAAGTAAAAACAGGAATGAAAAGGGGCACTTCATGGCAGTTTATTAGAAAATTTAAAGAATGACAATATGAAACTTTTCACCACAGAAATGTAAATTTCATAAAGTTCAACTTAATACATTTAAAAGCCTCTATAAAATGGGTAAATGTTTGTAAAAATATAATTTATGAAAATAGACTCACAATAAAGTATAAAACAAAATATAACAAAAACCTTAAAACCACACCTTACTATGGAACAATCATTTCTTGCCCCTTCATTCCAGACATCAGCTGGTGTCCATAAGATAAATATTAGGGCAATGGAGAAGTCTTGTGAGCTGAGGGTTGTGAGCTGACCACCTACTCTCAGGCATTCAACTTTCCATCTCTCCCCCTCTCCAAACTGTAAGGAAACAGTCTCATTCCAATGCTGCCAAGGCTAGAATATCAGTTTCTGGTTCTTTAGCTCTCAAAAAGCTTTAATATATATCTGCATATCTTTACTGTTTCTGGAATTCCTTAACATCTCCATTAGAGTGCTTACAGAAAGAAAAAAAAAAAAACTTTAGAAAATCTCCAACCTTCAAAGAATTAAGGAAGTAGGATGTTGAAAATGAATGCAAAAAGTCTATTCATTTATCTTTAAAATACATGTAGCTTATGCACTTCCTGCTCCCCACAACTAATTGTGGATAATCAAGCTAAGAAACTTTTAAAATATTGTTCCATATGAAAGCTGCTTTTAATTTTTTTAAGTTAAAGATCAGTGGCCCAAATGCCCCTTTACCTTAAGAGATGAGCTAATAATAATGGTGGTTGTCCATTTTATTTTTTCGTTTCCACTTTCAGCCATCTGTCTGTCTGTAGATCAACCTAGCTTCTAATGGTGCAACAATCTGAGAAAATTAAGAACAAAAAGAATACAAAGAACTATCTGATGAATAAGTAAATTAAAGATGGAACTAAAACTAGGGTACTGGAGACATTTTAAAGAATATTTGAACATCAAAATTTGACAACAGAAAAAGTATCTGTCTTGTTATACATTTAGCTTATTCAATACTATGCTTCCCATTAACAAGTATCAAATCAATGATTCCCATTTCAGCACACTAACTTTAAAGAAAGAGGACTTGCATCAAGAACATGCAAGGTCTGAGGTTTTTATCCTACCTGCAAGCTAAAAAGTTAGCCTGCCAGAGTTTCACTTATACAGACAAAAGACAGACTCAGAGACAAAGGACAGTTTTTTACTCAAAGCAACAGCAGTATAGCCACAGTATCATTTTCTTGCACTAGTTCCTCAAGCCCAATTCCCACAGGGTGATGGGACAAAGGCCAGGTGACATCTGCACACACAGTGGGTTGCATTATAGGAAAGAAACCCAGAGCTTAGGAAACCTCAATCTTTTGTAAGCAAACCTGCCTTCTACTATGGAGGGAAATACTATATCTCAAATAGGGAATATGTGAGGTGGGACCTAAATATTTGCATCTTTTTTTTTTTTTAAAGAGGGTCTCACTCTTTGACCCACAGGCTGGAGTACAGTGGTGCAATCCTACCCTCAAACTCCTAGGCTCAAGCAATCCTCCTGCCTCAGATTCCCAAGTAGCTAGGACTACAGGTATGCACCACCATGCCTGGCTAATTTTTTTTTTAACTTGTTGTGGAGATTGGGGGGGGGGGTCTCCCTATGTTGGCCAAGCCGGTCTTGAACTCCTGGCATCAAGCGACCGGCAACCTCCTGAAGTGTTAGGATTACAAGCATGAGTCACTGCACGGCCAGTATGTGCGGTTCTAAGAGGTACACAGGTGATGATGATGATTCTGGTCTGGGGACCACAATTTAAGAACCACTGCGCTAAGAGAAGGAAAAGTATTCTGCAGAACAACAACAACAATGCATCATACAGTGGCAACCAGGTATACAGTAAAATAAAATTGCATTTAAGTTCAGCATGCTAAAGTTTATAGTATACATATCTGAGGTGAGAAGAAAGAAAATCACCATAAACTTAGTAGCATAAAATGGAATCTCACTGTGCTCTAAATTTGCTACTTTTCTAATTTCATTGAGACTGAAAACCCTGAAGTCATGTTTCCACTTGTTTTCTGCCCATTTTCCTTCAGTTTTTTCTTTTTCTTATACATTTGTAGGATTTCTTTATATATTATAGGTATCAGTCCTTTGTCAGCTATGTATTTTCTACCTGTTTGTGACTTGTCTCCCCTCCTTCTTTAGGGTAATTCTTGATACACACAAATTATTTCCAATGTAGTCAAATTTATCAATTTTTTTCATTTATGGTTAGTGGGTTTTGTTTCTTATTTACGAAATCTTCCTGGGCAGCCATCTTGCTCTTGCTGCACACTGAAATTGGAGGACCTTCTCTGCTTCAGATTAACCAACAGCATATATCAAGAAAAGTTAGCCAAACTTCTGGATCAGGTCCAGAATGGGGGCAAGGGTACGGCTCACAGAAAGAAGATGGTAAGAAGAACAGCTACAGCTGATGACAAAAAGCTGGAGAAGAGCTCCAAGCTGCCCGACGGCCAGGTCATCACCATCGGCAACTAGCAGTTCTGGTGTCCGGAGGTGCTGTTCCAGCCTTCCTTCCTGGGCATGGAATCCTGCGGAATCCACAAGACCACGTTCAACTGCATCATGAAGTGTGATGTGGATATCTTCAAAGACCTGTATGCCAACACAGTGCTGTCCAGTGGCACCACCATGTACCCGCACATCGCCAACAGGATGCAGAAGGCAATCACTGCCCTGGCACCTGGCACCATGAAGATCAAGATCATTGCGCCCTGAGAGCGAAAGTACTGAAAGTACTCAGTGTGGATCGGCAGCTCCATCCTGGCCTCACTGTCCACCTTCCAGCAGATGTGGATTAGCAAGCAGGAATATGACAAATTGGGCCCCTCTATTATTCACCACAAATGCTTCTAAATAGACTGTGAGCAGATGCATAGCTTTTGCTGCATTGGTTAATTCAGAAGTATAAATTTGTCCCTGGCAAATGCATATATCATAAATCTGGAATCAGCCTTTGAAAAGAAACTGTCCTTGAAGCTAGTATCTGATATCAGCACTGGATCGTAGAACTTGTGGCTGATTTTGACCTTGTATTCAAGTTAACTGTTCCCCTTGGTATTTGTTTAATACCCTGTACATATCTTTGATTTCAACCCTTAGTACATGTGGCTTGGTCACTTCGTGGCTGATGTAAGAACATGCTTGTGGAAGACAAGTCTGTGGCTTGGTGAGTCTGCGTGGCCAGCAGTCTCCGATCTGTGCAGGGTATTAATGTGTCAGGACTGAGTGTTCTGGGATTTCTCTAGAGGCTGGCAAGGGCTCCTGAACCAGTTGTTTCTGTCCTTTCCATCAGACAATCTGGAGAGTCACAACTGTATCTAGAAAAACTGTCTGCCAGAAGCAAAAGTAAATTCCATATGAAGGAAGATATCATCCAGAGCCTCAGGTTACAAATTAGTGTTACAATTTTGCAATCATAACATCCAGCACACAATAAAAAAGTACTCAGGCATACAAAGAGTTAAGAACAGACTGAAAACCAAGGGGGAAAAGCTGACTGTAAAGAAGAGACCAAGGGGAGACTGAAGTACTGGCATTGTCATATCCAGACTATAACTGATTAACTTGTTCAAAGCAATATATGACAATTGGAGCATTTTGGCAGAAAATTTGAAACTGTAAAAGTAAATAAAATGGAAATTCTGGAAATGAAAAAATATCAAAATTGGAAACAATTCAATGGATAGGCTCAAGAGCATATTACACACAAGTGTAGAATGTAGGTCAGAGGAAAATATCCAGACTGAGGTAGGTTAAGCAAAAGGATAAAGGACACAGAGAAAAGCATAATACACATACAAGGCATTATTAGGCTTGTGAAATGGTCTAACACAGAGATAACTGAAGTTTGAGAAAGAGAAAAGAGAATGGAGCAGGACCAATACATAAAAATAGAGTGGCCAAGTCAATTTTCCAAAATTGACTAAAGACATCAAGTTGTAGGTTCAAGAGCAATAATAAATCTGAACAGATTAAACTAAGCAACAGATTAACAAAGTAAAACGGAAAACCAAAAAAAAAAATCTTCAAAGGAGCCAGTGAAGAAAAGGTGTATTTTTAAAGGGAAACAGTAAACTGACTTCTCAATAGAAACATGGTAGCTAGGAGGCAACTGAATAATAACTTTTAAGTACTGAAAGAAAACAATTGTCAACACAGGATTTCATAGCTGAAATTAATGTTTTAAAATGAAGGAAAATAAAGAAAATTTTATGACAAAATAAACCAGAGACTTCATCATCAGTCGACCCACACTTAAAGGAGATACCAGGAGAAGTTCTTCAGGCACAAGGCAAATGATCCCACATGGAAGCACAAAGATGCCAGAATAAATGAAGACTAATGGAAATAAGAAATATAAATACGTGGGTAACTCTAAATCAAGAATGACTACAAATAAGAACAATAATATATAATGAAGTATCAAATAGATGTTCTATTAAAATATACAACAACAATAGCAAAAAAAAAAAGGAGACATGATGGTAACTGTACCTAAGATGCTTGAGGTCCTTGAAGTGGTAGAAGTACTCACTTATACTAGATCTCAATAAGTCAATCATGCATTTTGTAATTTGAGTTAATCAGCAAATTATGGTTAAAAAAAAAACTCAACGAGGTAAGAGAAAAACAGATTTAAAGCAAGCAAACAAACAAAAACACTTCAGAAGTCCAAAAGCAAGAAAGAGAGAGAAAAAAGAACATACAACTTGAGGGACAAATAGAAAACAAATACTGACATGGCATATTAAACCCGAATACATTAGTATCTACATGTAAGACTAAATTCTACAACTAAAAGAAAAGATTGCCCCAAATGACAAGAGAAAAACCATATGCTGCTTACAATAAAAACACTTTACTATATAAAAAGGGTGAAAGTAAAAGGATAGGAAAACATATACCACACAACCATTAACCAAAAGAAAATTGCTACCATATGTTAACTTGCATCCACGTTAAGCCTGGGCGACAGAGCAAGACTCCGTCTCAAAAAAAAAAAAAAGAAAAGAAAGAAGAGAACTGTAAGTGGTAAATAGATGCATAAACGTAAGACTAAATAAGTATGTGTTTTCCTCAGCTCTCCTCTTAATTTCTCTAAAAGATGAATATATAAAGCAGTAATTATATTATTGGGTCAAGTGTGTGTGTCTGTGTGTATGTGTGTGTGCGTGCATGCACGTATGTGTGCATGTGAGTATATCGGGAGGAAATGGAGCTATATTGGTGCAAAGTTTCTCTATTTTTCCATAATTAAATTAGTGTTAATCTGAAATAATAAATTAAGATGCATATTATAGTATCCAGAGAAAGCACTAAGAAAAATAACAGAAAAAATTTAAAAGTCAGAGGAATCAAAGTGGTTTACTACAAAATATTCATATAACACAAAAAAGGTAGTAAAGAAGAAACAGAGGAACAAAAAAGACATGAGACATCTAGAAACTAAATAGCAAAACGACAGACTTGATAGTGGTGATGGTTGTACCTCATTAGTGGATGTACTAAAAATCACTGACTTGTACATTTTAAAATGTATTTTATGTCACATGACTTATATCTCAATTTTAAAAATCTTTAAATAGCAGTCAGCCATACTGAGTAATTACATTAAAATGTGAATGGATAAAATGTTACAGTCAAACCAAAATCCAACTATATGTTGTCTTCAGATTCAAGGATACAAATAGGTTGAAAGTAAAAGAACGGAAAAAGATACATCATGCAAACAGTAACCATAAGAGAGCTGGAGTGACTATATTGATAAAAAAACAAAATAGACTTTAAGATAAATATAAACTGAGACAAAGAAAGTTGTATAATAATGATAAAAAGGTCAATATATCAGGAATATATAACAATGTATATATTCCTGATATATACATTCCTTATATATTGTATATTCATCTAACAGAGCTACAAAATACATGAAACTAAAGTCATACAAACCACAATAGAATTAAAAATTAATATCAATTAAAAATTGGGGGGAAAGCCACAAATACTTGGAAATCAAACACACACTTCTAAGTAACCCATAGATCAAAGAATAAATCATAATGGATGCTAGGCAATATTTTGAAATGAGTGAAAACAAACAAAACATATAAAAATTTATGAAATGTAGCTAAAGGAATACTTAGAAGGAAACATATATCTTTAAAAGACTAAATTAGGCCAGGTGCAGTGGCTCACGTCTGTAATCCCAGCACTTTGGGGACCCAAGGCCAGTGGATTGCTGGAGCCCAGGAGTTTGTGCCCAGCGCGGGCAACATAGCAAAACTCCATCTCCACAAAAAATACAAAAATCAGCTGGGTATGGTGGCACACGACTCTAGTCCCAACTACTCGGGAGGCTGTGGAGGGAGGATCACCTGAGCCTGGGGAGGTTGAGATGACTGCTCCACTGCACACTAGCCAGCCTGGGCGACAGAGTGAGACCTTGTTTCAAGAAAGAAAAAAAAAAAAAAGAGAGAGAGAGGCTAAACTGGAAAAGAGGAATGATGTCAAATTAACACCTTATTCCATCTTATATTAAAAGAGGAAGAGGCCGGGCACAGTGGCTCATGCCTGTAATGCCAGCACTTTTGGAGGCTGAGGCGGGCGGATCATGAGGTCAAGAGACCCGCTTTCAATCAGACAATCTGGAGAGTCACAGCTGTATCTAGAAAAACTGTCTGCCAGAAGACCATCGTGGCCAACACGGTGAAACCCCGTCTCCACCAAAAATACCAAAATCAGCTGGGTGTGGTGGCAGGCGCCTGTAGTCCCCGGTACTCGGGAGGCTGAGGTAGGAGAATCGCCTGAATCCAGGAGGCAGAGGTTGCAGTGAGCCTAGATCACGCCACTGCACGCCAGCCTGGTGACAGAGCAAGACTCAGTCTCAAAAAAAAAAAAAAAAAAAAAAAAAGAATAAATTAAACCCAAAGCAATGGGGAAAAAAGGAAGTAATAAAGATTAAAGAAGAAATCAATGGAATAAAAATAGAATAAAGAAAATAAACAGTTCTTTGAAAAGATCAACAACATTGACAAACATTGAGCTAGACTGTCTTTACAACAAACAGTGCTGGAACAATTCAATATCAGTATGTTTTAGAAAATGAACTCGGATCCATTCCATATACCATAACCAAAATTTAACTCAGAATGAATCATAGGCCTACATGTAAAACATAAAACTATAAATCTTCTAGATGAAAATAGGGCACAATAATTGTGACCTTGAGTTAGGTAAATAATTTTAGTATGACACCAAAAACACAATCCATAAAAGAAAACAAATTGATAAACTGGACTTCATCTAAGTTAAAAACTTATGTCTGGCTGGGCGCAGTGGCTCATGCCTCTAATCCAGCACTTTGGGAGGCTGAGGCAAGCAGATTATGAGGTCAGGAGATCGAGACCATCCTGGCTAACAGTGAAACCCCATCTCCACTAAAAATACAAAAAATTAGCCAGGCGTGGTGGTGGGTGCCTGTGGTCCCAGCTACTTGGGAGGCTGAGGCAGGAGAATGGCGTGAACCTGGGAGGCAGAGCTTGCAGTGAGCCAAGATCGTGCCACTGCACTCCAGTCTGGGCAACAGAGTGAGACTCCATCTCAAAAAAAAAACAAAAACAAAAACAAAAAAAACTTCTCTTTCCAAAGATGCTTTTGTATCAAAACTGCACTTGTACCACCTCAAGTTATAAAAATGTTTAAAAAGACACAGCCATCTTACAGGTTTTTAAATAGCTCTGAAAATGTTTAATAATGTTAAGTGTGTCATTTTAAAATTAGCAAATTCTGTTGTGTCAGAAGAGAAGTACAGGAGTCCAATACCAGGGCTACTTAAAATATTTCCTATGGTGAGATTCCGATACCTGCAGCAAATCTGGCTACTCCAATGCCAATTGCTTACTATTGCTGCTATGGAAACTAAAATTAATGCCAGGCAATTGAAATCAAGCAAAGAAAGCAAAACTAATCGTTATGCATAGTGAAAAATAACCTCTTTGAAACACTTTGATATTCACTGAAAAAGGTTCCAGAAGTTACATCCCAATTATTTTCCAAAAGGAAAAAATCTTCAACTTTTAGATAAAATAATCTTCACTGCTTACAAAGCTAGAAAAATACCACCTTTGCTCTTACAGCATGTTGTTTCAGTAGTAAAATTTATTTTTAAATTTCAACTTTTATTTTAGATTCAGGGGGTACACGTGCAGGTTTCATGGGTATATTGCGTGATGTTGAGGTTTGGGGTACAAATGATCCCGTCACCCAGGTAGTGAGCACAGTACCCAAAAGGTAGTTTTTCAGCCCTTATCCTCCTTCCTCCCTCTCCCCTCTAGTAGCCCCCATTGTCTATTATTCGTATCTTTATTTCCATATGTACTCAATGGTCAGCTCCCACTTATACGTGAGAGCATGTGATATTTGGTTTTCTGTTCATGCACTAATTCACTTAGGATAATGCCCTCCAGCTGCATCCGTGTTGCTGTAAAGGACATGATTTCCTTCTTTTTTTTTTTTTTTTTTTTTTTGAGACGGAGTCTCGCTCTGTCGCCGGGGCTGGAGTGCAGTGGCCGGATCTCAGCTCACTGCAAGCTCCGCCTCCCGGGTTCACGCCATTCTCCTGCCTCAGCCTCCCGAGTAGCTGGGACTACAGGCGCCCGCCACCTCGCCCGGCTAGTTTTTTGTATTTTTTAGTAGAGACCGGGTTTCACCATGTTAGCCAGGATGGTCTCGGTCTCCTGACCTCGTGATCCGCCCGTCTCGGCCTCCCAAAGTGCTGGGATTACAGGCTTGAGCCACCGCGCCCGGCCGATTTCCTTCTTTTTATGGCTGCATAGTATTCCATGATGTATATGTACTCCATTTTCTTTATCCAAGCCATGATTTAATTTAATTCCTGCTTTTGCCATGAATTAAAAATATCCTTTGTCTCTGTCTGAGGCATCTTATATATTCTGCAAGCATCTATAAAACAGTAACAGGCTAGCTTGTTAGCTTGCAAGTACGATAAAATCTCAGACTTTTCACAGTTCTTGGCAGGCATTATCTACTAAAGTTGAAGATACTCGTAACCTGTAACTCAGCAACTCCACTCCTAAATGTATACTCAACAGAAATGCATGTGATCTGTACTAAGAGACTTATACAAGAATGCTCATAATAGCATTTTTTAAAACTTCATTCTTCATACTTTTGTTTAAGGTTTCTTTTTAATCCTACCTGTCAAGGCTAGAATGGTCCATAGTTAGAATTGGAGGTCACAGTATGAACTCATTGTTAACTTAATATAGATACAGATGAATATACACAGAAATATTTTATAGATACAGTCATGCACTGCATATTGACTGTTCAGTCAACAATGGACTGCATATATGACTAGTGGTGCCACAAGATGACAATACTGTATTTTACTTTTTTACATTTAGATATGTTTAGATATGCAGGTTGCCTACAGTATTCAGTACATTAACATGCTATACACATTTGTAGCCCAGGAGCAATAGGCTATACCATATAGTCTAGATGTCTAGTAGGCTACCCCATCTAAGTTCGTGTAATTACACTCTATGATGTTCTCACGACGACAAAATCACCTAATGATGCATTTCTCAGAACACATCCCCATCATTAAGCAATGCATGACTGTATGTGTATATACCCAGATTAGTATACCACATATTTCTTTACTCTGTTGGCTGAAAGGGCCTAAAACAAATGACACCCTAGCACCTGGGTGCTAGCAAGAAGAACACCTAGCACCCAGATTTTGGTTTCTAAATAGCATTCTCCAAGAAAGGAAGCAGCGCTCCTTGGAGAAATGGCTGATTCTAGAACTGGGACAGGAAACATACAAGATGAGTCCAGAGAATCTTATAGTGCCAAAAAGTAAGAAAGTACTTAAAACAAAACCAAACAGGCCGGGCGCGGTGGCTCACGCCTGTAATCCCAGCACTTTGGGAAGCTGAGGTGGGCGGATCATGAAGTCAGGAGATCAAGACCATCCTGGCTAACACGGTGAAACCCCGTCTCTACTAAAAAATCAAAAAAATTAGCCGGGCGTGGTGGCAGGCGCCTGTAGTCCCAGCTACTTGGCAGGCTGAGGCAGGAGAATGGTGTGAACCCAGGAGATGGAGCATGCAGTGAGCCAAGATCGCACCACTGCACTCCAGCCTGGGCGACAAAGGGAGACTCCATCTCAAGGAAAAAAAAAAAAAAAAAAAAAAAACACATACAAACAAAAAACTCCCACACAGATGGCATTGATGGGGTATGTCATAAGAGCAGAGGAACCAACTGAAAGAGCTCCCAATGGCTAAAGCTGTAACAATTTGAGCATAATAGCATTATAATCCAAAGTATAAAATGAATATCCATGAGTCTACACTGGTATAAATGTTTGAACAAACCAATAAATGGAGAAGAGACAAATCTGTGCAGAATAATTCCAAATAATTTATGTATATATACTCCAACATTAACAACAGGAACACAGAGCTGGGCACAGTGGCACACACCTATAATCCAAGCTACTCGGGAGACTGAAGCAGGAAGACTGCTTAAGGCCAAGAGTTTGAGGCTGCAGCGCATTATGTTTGCACCTATGAATAACGACTGTATTCCAGACTGGGCAACATAGCAAGACCCTGTCTCTAAAAATATTAAACAGTGGGGGCAGGGAATATAACTCCCCACTCCTTAGGTGTGGCTGCACATATGACTTCCTTCCAAAGAGTACATACAGTACAGAAAGTGGGCGAGTGGGAAGTAGCTTCGCATTAGAAAAGCCTGACAAACACTACTTCAGCCAAGTGGTCAAAGCCTACATCAATAGTAATAAATCATGTTGATAGTATGTACTTTTGATATGATGTAGTCTTCCTTTCAATAACCCATAACCCAGTCCTATCATGAGAAAAACATCAAACAAATTCCATCAATAGGGCATCTACAAATTATCACACCAGTAATTCTCAAAGCCCTCAAGGTCACCAAGATCAAGTAAGTCTGAAGAACTGTCACAGCCAAGAGGAGCCTAAGGAAACATTACAACTAAACGTAATGTGTTATCTTTATTGGGATCCTGGAACACAAAAAAAGACTAAGGTAAAAACCAAGGTTAAAAACTAAGGGAATCTGAATAAACTACGGACTTCAGCTAATAGTAACGTAGCAATACTGGTTCATTAACTGTAACAAATGTACCATACTAATATGTTAATAACACAGGGCAATGGGTGTAAGATGTTAACAATGGGGGAAATTGGATATAGGGTACGTGGGAATACTCTGCAGTATTTTCTCATTTTTTTCTGTAAATCTAAAATGGTTGTAAAAAATGAAGTCTATTTTAAAAGTCCTACTTCAAGGCCCATTAGAATTCTGCCTCCTCCAGAAATCATCCCTGATCTCCTCAAACTAAATGAGACTTCTCCTTATTTAGAATGCGCCTTACACCTTTATTGATCACATAAGCCACATTTTGCCCAATATAGTTGTTTATAAACGTATTTCATTGTCCTTACTAAATCATAAATTTCTTAACGTCAACCAAGTTTATATTATCCATGTTACTAATAACGCAAAAGCAGTTCAAAGCAAAATTGAGAAACCAACTAACCCAAATGAAAGTCAGGTGTGGTGGCTCACACCTGTAATCATACCTTTATTGATCACTTAAACCATATTTTGCCCAATACAGTTGTTTATAAATGTATTTCATTGTCCTTACTAAATCATGTCTTAATGTCAACCAAGTTTATATTATCCATGTTACTAATAATGCAAAAGCAGTTCAAAGCAAAATTGAGAAACCAACTAACCCAAATGAAAGTCACTTTCAGGATGGGTGTGGTGGCTCACACCCTTATCCCAACACTTTGGGAGGCCGAGGCAGGTGGATCTCTTGAAGCCAGGAATTCGAGACCAGCCTGGGTAACATGTTGAAACCCCATCTCCACTAAAAATACAAAAGTCAGCCAGGTGTGGTGGTGTGCACCTGTAATCCCAGCAACTCGGGAGGCTGAGGCAGGAGAATCGCTTGAACCCAGGAGGTGGAGGTTGCAGTGACCTAAGATCCCATCACTACACTCCAGCCTGGGTGATAAGAGCGAGACTCTGTCTAAAAAAAAAAAAAGAGAAAAGAAAGAAAGTCACTTTCAGTGATTGGTAAGTTAATATCTTCCAAGGTGATTTCATTACACTTTTCAACAACTTTAATAATTAGAAAGTTCTTCCTGGTGAGTTGAAACCAGCTGCTAATTTCCTCATTTATTGCATGAATGAATGAACGACAAATTAACTAGCTCCATGAGAGCAGGGACACATTCTGATTCTGTTTTACCTTACTCAGCACCTGGCACTCAGTAGACACTCAAAGATTTGTGAATGAGTAAATGGTGAGTTGGCTGGGGGAAGGGCTTCAACTTCTATAATTCCCCCTACACACACTTACTAATACACCCATATAGCTATTAATACATGTATGCAAAGGTTACAAGAACTTTTTGGAGTAGTTACTGGTATGTATGTAGATATGTATGTGTCTGTCAGTCAGTAATCTATAAATATTCATTTAAATCTAGTAATATGTAAACATTCATTTAAACCTTCACACCCTTATACATAGGATTTAAAAACAATTTAAACAACTAAAGCTAAGAGAAGTAAAGTAATCACATGCACAAATAAGTGAGAAAGGAGTTGGGGTCAGTCGTGTCCCAAGTCCCTGTTCAAGGCGAGGAATGAATCAGAAATCTGGGGCTGGGGCAGCGCCTCCTCAGTATTTCTGGGGAAAAGCTCCTCGACCAGCACCCAAGCAGGGACTGTGTGGCTTTGGGCAAATCACGTCACCTCTGGTTGGGCTGCGTCCTCACCTGAAAACAAAAAGCTTTTAAACGCGAGCTGAAGGCTGAGCTCGCAGGGACAGAGGGGAGCGGCAGGCGCGGGGCGGGGGTCCGGGAGGCCCGAGGGTGGAGGAGGGACGATCACTAATGGGCACCTGGGGGACGACAGAATCTGGACAACAAGCCCCCGTGACACGAGTTTACCTATATAACACACCTGCACACGGACTCCTAAACCTAAAATAAAAGTTAAATTAAAATAAAACAAAAGCTTGGACCCAATGGCCTCTTAAACCTTTGCCAGTTCCAAGGTCCTGGTATTCTGGGCTTTTGTTGTTACTGTTTTGTTTTTTCCAAGCTCTAGAGTGTTTGTAAATTTAAGTTTCACACTGCCCTACCATCTCCAGCAAGTCACTTTCCCTGCTCAGTCTCCTCACGGGTCCAGTGAGGGGCCGTCCTACAAGGATCTTCAAGGTCTCTACCATTGTTTACTTTTCGGAGTGACCAACAAAGCCTAAAGCAAATAAAATTTACTCGCAGGTGGGTGACAGGGCTTCTGACAGGGAAAACCCCGAGGGAGCCCTTTCCACACCGGATTTTCCAGGAGAAAATAGGGTGGGCATGATCTCCTCCCCTCGCCCGCCAAAGCCCTGAGGTAAAGCTATGAGTTCGGCAAGTGAGAGCGCACTATGCCGGAGAAGAACAAAGAAAAACGCGAAGAGACAGGTCTGCGGAGGCCTCATCCCCCAGCGCTGCAAACCCACCTGCTCACCAGGTCCTCAGAGACAGCTCAGGGTTTACCAAACTTCCAGAACGTTCTGCGAGCAGACAGACGCACCGCCGGCGGGGCGGGGCACCCAGGGTGCCTGGGGCAGGGTTCAGCAGCCGCTGGGCTTCTGCGCAACCGCAGACCCCGCAAACCTTTCCCGCGCTTCTGGCTCCTGCTTCTGATTTGCAGGAAGCCGGAAGTGGTTAAGTAAAAACAAGATTTGTAGGCCGGGTGCGGCGGCTCACGCCTGTAATCCCAGCACTTTGGGAGGCCGAGACGGGCGGATCACGAAGTCAGAAGTTCGAGACCAGCCTGACCAACATGGTGAAACCCCATCTCTACTGAAAATGCAAAAATCAGCTGGGCATGGAGGCGCGTGCCTGTAATCCCAGCTACGCAGGAGACTGGGGCAGGAGAATCGGTTGAACCCGGGAGGCGGAGGTTGCAGTGAGCCGAGATCACGCCACTGCACTCCAGCCTAGGCAACAGGGCAAGACTCCTTCTCAAAAAAAAAAAAAAAGAGAGAGAAAAGAAAATACAAGATTTGTTTGCGTGTTAGACTCAATTGTCCGGAATTGATTTTCACAGTTTTCTAAAATTCAGGCTCAATTCTTGGATTACTATCATTTGCAATATAAAATCAAAGTGGCCTTCAGTTTATCCAAATTATGAGAGAAGTAGATTTTCATGAGCGGCTATCAAAGGGACATACAGGGGACCTGTGTGTTTGCTTTGTAGGAACCCATTATGTTCAGACCTAATTGAAGCTCAGCAATTTAAGTGTCACAATCATAAAAATGTTAAAAAGACAAAGAAAGACCACTACTTGCCTTGAGCCTAATGGTTAGGATACAAAACGATGTGCCTTACTTTGTAAAAGAGGTATTCCTAGAAAAAGGTGCTCCAGGAAAAATCCTTTGGAGTATACTTGTGATGTGCTGTTAATTTTTCCCTGCGATAACCATTTCGTATGTCTGGCATTTTGTATAAGTGATATTAAAATTAGTTGCACTCTTGCTGCCTCTTTTGGACAGTTTGTTAAGGCAGGACAGGACACATCAGAAGAGGCAAGACAGCTGCGGCCACCATCTGGGTTTGGGAACCCCCGGAGGTGACTCAGTGCTGATGTGGGCAGGGGAGGTTTGGTGTTGCCATAGGACCCTCTCTGGAAGGTCCTCATATCTAAGGGAAGTCTAACAGCAAAGGGGTATGGGAGACAGAAAAGATTAAGTAGCACAGGGTTTCAAAGGGTAGAGTACAAGAGGGGGTTCCCTCTCCACCTGTGATAGAACTAGGAGACTTAACTGGGTTGACAGCAGATACGCCAGTCCTGGGAATAAAAGCAGCAAGTGCAAAGGAGGGTCTGTTCTGGGTTGGGTACTGAAGTCCTGGGCAATTCACTGGAGGAAGAGAAAAACTAACTTTCTTGAGATCTTACTTTGTACCAGGCAGTTTACATGCTTACATATACGATTTTTGTTTTTGCTTTTTTACACAAGGTCTCACTCTGTTGCCCAAGCTTGAGTACAGTGGTGCAATCACAGCTTACTACAGCCTCGAACTCCTGAGCTCAAGCAATCCTTCTACCTCAGCCTCCCAGAGTGCTGGGATTACAGGTAGATATGAGCCACTGTGTCTGGCTCATGATTTTATTAATTTTCTTTACAAATGCTATAAGGCATATGTTTTTCTCATTTTAAAGATAAGGAAACTGAGACTCAGAAATATTAAGTTACTTGAATAGGGTAACATAGCTTGTGAGAAAAGAGCTGGGATTCAAGCCTAAATTACCAGATATTTAGGCCACATTGTACCTCTATAGCTCCTCCTCCACACATGGTCCCCTTTATAAGATCTGGGGCACACCATTTAGGATATATGAGTGGCAAAAATGACTTAACAAAAAGCCACAGACTATGGAGAGAGCATTGATTGTTTGCTCTTCCTTAATTTATCCTTCCTTCAGTCATTCACAAATATTTGGTATGTAGCAGAAAGAGCCTACACTCTGTAGTCAAGCAGCCTGGCTTCATCTCCTGCCTCCACCACTTACCTATGTGGATGCAAACAAGTGACAATGTCTGTTTTCTTATCCTAAGGGTAATTGCCAGCTCATAAGTTGATATATGTAAGCCTTTTAGAACAATGCTTAGGATATAATAAGAACCCAATATGTTTACCTGCTATTATTGAAATGAGCTCTTAATGTTACCTGGCAATTGAACTGTATCTACCCAGTCCATTCATTCCTCCATACTGCTAAACCACTGTTTAATACCTTCTGCTGTGATTTATTTGTGTCCCTCAAAAATCTGTGTGTTGAAACTTAACCCTTAGTGTGACAGTATTCAGAAGTGGAGCCTTTGGGGGATGATTAAGTCTTGAGGGCTCCATCCTCATGAATGGGATTAGCGCCCTTAATAAAAGAAGCCTAAGGAAGCTTGTTCCTTCCTTCTGCCATGTGAGGACACAACTAGAAGGTACCATTTATGAGGAATGGGCCCTCACTAGATGCTCCTTGATCTTGAACTTCCCTGTCTCCAAAGCTGTGAGCAACACATTTCTATTGTTTTTGTTTGTTTGTTTGAGATGGAGTCTTGCTGTGTCACCCAGGCTGGAGTGCAATAGCAGGATCTCAGCTCACTGCAACCTCTGCCTCCCGGGTTCGAGTGATTCTTCTGCCTCAGCCTCCCTCAACCTCCTGAGTAGCTGGGACTACAGGTGTGTGCCACCATGCCGGGCTAATTTTTGTATTTTTAGTAGGGATAGGGTTTCACCATGTTGGCCAGGCTGGTCTCAAACTCCTGACCTCGTGATCTGCCCACCTCAGCCTCCCAAAATGCTGGGATTATAGGCATGAGCCACTATACCTGGCCTCTATTGTTTATAAATTACCTGGTCTAAGGTATTTTATCGTTGCCATAATGGACTAAGACAATTCCTCCTCTCTTCAAATCTGTAGAACTATTCCTCATCTTCACTTTCAGCCGAAGTGAAATACTTACTGCTAATATTTCATAAATATTTATGATTTAATTTTAATAGTATTTAATATTAAATACTATTTAAATGGGATAAATAAAAGCTTCCAGAAGTGAAGTTCCACAGATGTCCACCTACCAATCTACCAATATCTATATGCACAGATTCTGCTTTCCTTCCAACTATAGTAGGTGAACTGTTTATAATCCTATGTAAGATCAACCCTCAAATAGACAACAGAGCCCATCTCTTCTTGCTTACTCAAGAACATAGCTCCACTGGTCAGGCGCAGTGGCTCACGCCTGTAATCCTAGTACTTTGGGAGGCTGAGGCAGGCGAATCACAAGATCAGGAGATCAAGATCAGCCTGGCCAAACTGGTGAAACCTCATCTCTACTAAAAATACAAAAAATTAGCTAGGCGTGGTGGTGCACACCTGTAGTCCCAGCTACTCAGGAGGCTGAGGCAGGAGAATTGCTTGAACCTGGGAGGCAGAGATTGCAGGGAGCAAAGATCCCCCCCCTGCCCTCCAGCCTGGGGGACAGAGCAAAACTTTCACAAAAAAAAAAAAAAAAAAAAAAAAAAAGTGTATGTATATATATATATATATGTATGTGTGTGTGTGTGTGTGTAACCACCAATTCTTTGCTGACTCTTACAATCTTCAGGTTTCTCCTCTCTATTGTATATTCTCAATAGCAAACAAATATGCCATTATTTATCTCATCTTGAAATATCTTGATCTCCTCTCCCACTCCAGCTAACAACCCATTTCTCTGCTGTCTTTACAGAAAAACTCAAAAGGATTGTCTATAATTTCTGTTGCTGATGCCCTTTTTTCCCATTCTTTATCAAATGTATTCCAATCAAACTTTTTCATTTCCACCATACCACAGAAATTGCTCATGTCAAAGTCATTGGTAAATCCAGCAAACAGTTGTCAATACTAATTTTACTTGGCCAATCAGCAGTACTTGTTACAGTTGATCATTTCCTCCTCCTGGGAAAACTTTCTCTCCTTGGCTTCCCCGTACCATGCTCTCATGGTTTCTCTCCAACCTCACTGGTCATTTATCAGCATCCTAATTGGTTCTTCCTCAAAACCCAACCTTTTTTAATCTTGCTTGGAGTGCCGCAAGTTCAGTCCTTGGGCCTCTTTTCTTCTCTGGGTGTATGTTACTTTGGTGTCCTCCCTAACTCACAGTGTTAGATATCATCCATGTGCTGACAAATTCCAAATATCTATCTACAGCCCTGGCCTTTCCCCTGAACTCCAAACTGGCATAACCAATTGCCGTTTAATATTTCCAGTAATAGACATCTCAAATTTCACATGTCCAAAACTGAACTTCTGATTTCCCCTCCCAATGCTGCACCATCCATAGTCTTCCCTAACTCAATTAAAGATTACACACATTTTATTTAAATAGTTTTACTCTCTTACATACCCTTCTCATCCATCAGGAAGTCTTGTTGCCTCTACTTTCAAAATATATCCAGAGTCTGACCACCTTTCTGGCTTGAGCCACCATCAACTTTCACCTGGATTATTGCGATAGACTCCTAACATGTTTCCCTGTTTTCACCTTGCCCCTAAAGTCCTTTTTCAGCGTACCAACCAAGGTAATCCTTTGAAACAGAAGTCAGACTGTGTCTTTCCTTTGCTTAAAACCATATAATTGCTCTCAAAAAGAAATAATAAAAAACCAGGCCGGGCGCAGTGGCTCACACTTATAATCCCAGCACTTTGGGAGCTCAAGGCGGGGGGATCACCTGAGGTCGGGAGTTTAAGACCAGTCTGACCAACATGGAGAAACCCCATCTCTACTAAAAATACAAAATTAGCCGGGCATGGTGGTGGATGCCTGTGATCCCAGCTACTCAGGAGGCTGAGGCAGGAGAATTGCTTCACCCCAGGAGGCGGAGGTTGCAGTGAGCTGAGATCGCACCATTGCACTCCAGCTTGGGCAACAAGAGTGACACTACATCTCAAAACAAAACAAACAAACAAACACCATCTAATGGCTCTCAAACCTCTCAGAATTAAAGGTAAAATCCTTATGATAGCCAGCATGGTCCACTTCTCCCATGTATTGGTCCATTCTCACATTTCTATGAAGCAATACCTGAGACAGGAGAACTTATAAAGGAAAAAGGTTTAAGTGACTCACAGTTCCACATGGCTTGGGAGGACTCAGGAAACTTAAAAGCATGGCAGAAGGCAAAAGAGAAGCAGACACCTCCCCCAACAGGGCAGCAGGAAGGAGTGAGTGCCAAGTGAAGGGCAAAACCCCTTATAAAACCATCAGATCTCGTGAGCACTCACTCACCATCACGAGAACAGCATAGCAGAAACCACCCCCATAATTCAACTATCTCCACCTGTTCTGCCCTCGCCATGTGGGAATTATGGGAATTACAATTCAAGATGAGATTTGCGTGGGGACACAGCCAAACCATATCATCCCATTACCCATCTGACCTCATCTACTACTATCTCTCCCACTTGCATCCTCTGTTCCAGGCCCATTGACCCCCTCCTTGCTTCTTTTACCTGTCAGGCGTGCACCTGCCTCAGGGATTTTGCACCAGCTTTTATGTCTGACATACTCTCTCTCCCCAATATTTTCATGGCTCTCTCTCCTCCTTCAAATCTTAGCTCAACTGTCATCTTTCAAAATAAAGCCTAACCTGACTTTCTCATTTAAAATTGGAACCACTCCTAATGCCAGGCACAGTGACTCATGCCTGTAATCCCAGCACTTTAGGAGGCTGAGGTGAGTGGATCACTTGAGGCCAGGAGTTCAAGACCAGCCTGGCCAACATGGTGAAACCCTGTCTCTACTAAAATACAAAAATTAGTTGGCCGTGGTGGTGCACACCTGTAATCCCAGCTACTCGGCAGGCTGAGGCAGGAGAATCTATTGAACCTGGGAAGCAAAGTTTGCAGTGAGCCGAGATCACACCACTGCACTCCAGCACGGGCAACAGAGTGAGACTCTGTCTCAAAAATAAATAAGTAAATAAAATGAAATAATAAATAAAATTTAAAAACAAATTTGGAATCACTCCTGATCCCTCTTAGTCTCCTCTATGCTTTCTGTTTTTGAGACAGGGTCTTACTCTGTCACCCAGGCTGGAGTGCAGTGGTGTCCTTGAGCTCCCCATCCTCAGATGATCCTCCTACCTCAGTCTTCTGAGTAGCTGAGACTACAGGTGCATACCACCATGCCCAGCTGATTTTTGTATCTTTTGTAGAGACAAGGTTTCGCAACGTAGCCCAGGCTCTTCCATCCTTTGTTCATAGCACTTCTCACCTTCTAATGTACTATCTAATTTACATATTTATTATTTCTGTTGTTCATGGCCTTTCTCTTCTCCCTACCAATGTGAAGTCTGCAAGAGCAGAGATTTTTGTCTGTTTGGTTCACGGATGAATCTTTAGCACCTATTACAGAACGGTGTCTAGTGCCTATTAAGCACTAATAAATACAGACAAACATTGAAGTGTCATTCATCCTCATCTATAAAGCCCCTTCTCGCTTATGTCTTAGTGATAACATAATCAGACTTCATTGAATGTTATCAGCCATAAGATACATAGTACCAATGGAGGCTTCTATTTTGATTAAAATTCTTAGCCTTATTACTTTTAGGCTTGAACTAATTTATTTCAAGCTTTGGTTTTCTGGGTCCAAGCTAATTAGTTTGTCTGAGAAGTATTTGCTAGAAATAGAAGTTTAGCAGCTAAGTGTGCTAACAAGTTTTCATTCAGGAGCTCGTGTATTACTACTAATCATTTGTTACTAGAACAAATAAGGCTGTTTGAGTTGTGCTTTCAAAGGTGCCTACGCGATTCAAGTCCAAATATACTGAAATTGAATACACAAATATATTTGGCAACTCTACAACAGCCCAACTCCCTGATTCACTACTCCCTAGAATTTCTGCACAGGAATATGTTCAATTTACATTCCTGCTTAGAGTCAGAACATTCCTAATTCAACAGCTGCAAGAAAGTTATAATGAAAAATTTACTCCATAAATTATTGATTCTTGGATTGAAAATGTATACCTCATCTTGAAAGCATAGAATCAATAAAAAATACATATTTCATAAACCTTGCAATGCCATATTTCCACATTAGTTGCAAAATGACAAGCTGTTAGGAGACTGTGCAAAGAATAGCTTAGTTTTCTGTGTGAGATGCCTCAGTTTCAAAAGCAGCAGCAAGCCCTCTAATCTTCCTAGTCTGAATGCATGCATCTATGATAATGAATGAACTTCAGTATTTTTCCCTTTTAGTCAATAGCAAACATTAACAAGAATTTTCTTTTGAGACTCCACTACCTCTTTTTTTGTTTTCTGTTTCATCCTTGATGTTTTTGACCTTGACGTTGTAACTTGTCAAAAAGAAACACACACACACACACACACAGAGAGAGAGAGAGAGAGAGAGAGAGAGAGAGAGAGAGAGAGAGAGAGAGAGAAAGGGAATTTTAGAGGAAATCTGATGAAAGAGAAGTAGCTGTTTTCAAATCTAGCCCTTCACCAGTTTTCTTTGATATGGGAAATGGACACAATACTATATCCTTAGATCCTATGTATATAAATTCTTATTTTTAAATGGTTGGATTTAAACAATTTATTATTTTGAAAACAACAGGCTCAGTTCAATTAAACCATAAGTTATTTTTAAAATAGCTGGTTTGGCCAAACGCGGTGCCTCGTGCCTACAATCCCAGCATTTTGAGAGGCCGAGGTGAGTGGATCACTTGAGGTCAGGAGTTCGAGACCAGCCTGGACAACATGGTGAAACCCTGTCTCTACTAAAAATACAAAAATTAGCCAGCTGTGGTGGTGTACACCTGTAATCCCAGATATTTGGGTGGCTGAGGCAGGAGAATTGCTTGAACCCAGGAAGCAGAAGTTGCAGTGAGTCAAGATTGTGCCGCTGCACTCCGGCCTTGATGATAGAGCAAGACTCTGTCATAATAATAATAATAATAATAATAATAATAATAATAATAAAATAGGCTGGGTGTGGTGATTCACCCATGTAATCCCAGCACTTGGGGAGGCGGAAGCGGGTGGATCACCTGAGGTCAGGAGTTCGTGACCAGACAGGCCAACAAAGTGAAACTCTATCTCTACTAAAAATATAAAAAAGTAGCTGGGCGTAGGCCGGGCGCAGTGGCTCATGCCTGTAATCCCAGCACTTTGGGAGGCCAAGACGGGCAGATCACGAGGTCAGGAGATCGAGACCATCCTGGCTAACACGGTGAAACCCCGTCTCTACTAAAAATACAAAAAATTAGCCAGGCATGGTGGCGGGCGCCTGTAGTCCCAGCTACTCAGGAGGCTGAGGCAGGAGAACGGCGTGAACCGGGGAAGCGGAGCTTGCAGTGAGCCGAGATCGCGCCACTGCACTACAGCCTGGGCGACAGAGCGAGACTCCGTCTCAAAAAAAAAAAAAA